>NC_080581.1:4281363-4582840 GCF_029962835.1 Magnolia sinica | reverse complement strand
GAGTAGAGAACGTAGTGGCCGATCATCTGTCTCGCCTTAATACCTCTGATTCCCCTGAGACGACCCATATCAATGACATGTTCCCTGATTAACTTATGTTCTGATTCTCCCTTTCACCTTGTTTTGATGATATTGCTAATTATCTTGCTACGGGTGCCATACCGACACAATGGATCGCAAGATAAGAAGAAATTCTTCACCGAGGTATGCAACTTTTTGGGATGATCCTTATTTATTTAAATATTGTCAGACTAAATCCTAAGGAGATGTGTACCAGACGATGAGCATCGAAGTGTCATCTCCTTCTGTCTCAAGCCCATGGTAGTCACTTTTCTGCTAAAAAGACCACGGTCAAGATTCTGCAGTGTGGCTTTTACTGGCCCACTATGTTTAGAGACACTCATGAGTTTTGCAAAGCTTGTGAGCGTTGTCAGAAATTGGGAGCATTGTCCTGTCGAAATATGATGCCCTTGAATCCCATCCTTATCATTGAAGCATTTGATTGCTGGGGCATCGATTTCATGGGACCATTCCCTCAATCGTTTGGAAATCTGTATATTCTGCTCGCCGTGGATTATGTCACTAAATGGATCGAAGCGATTCCGTGTCGAACTAATGACCATCGCACGGTCATTAAATTCCTAAAAGAAAACATCCTTTCTCGATTCGGGAAGCCTCGAGCCAACATTAGTGATGGGGGCTCACACTTTTGTAACAAACCATTTGAGAGCTTAATGAAGAAATACGGTATCTCTCATAAGGTGAGCACCCCTTACCACCCACAGACAAGTGGGCAAGCTGAGATTTCTAATAGGAAAATTAAACACATTTTGGAGAAAACGGTTAACCTTGATCGTAAAGATTGGTCAATCCGATTGACCGATGCCTTATGGGCATACCGTACTGCCTTTAAAACCCCTATTGGAATGTCTCCCTTTAGACTTGTCTATGGGAAAGGTTGTCACTTACCTGTGGAGCTGGAACATAAAGCGTACTGGGCGATCAAAAATCTTAATTTCAATCTGGACAACGCGGGCTCGTTACGCAAACTTCAATTGAATGAACTTGAGAAAATCCGGAATGATGCGTACGATAATTCGAGAATTTACAAGGACAAGATGAAAGCATTTCATGACCAACACATTTTGTGAAAATTATTCACGCCTGGTCAGAAGGTCCTTTTGTACAATTCTCGATTACATCTCTTTCCGGGTAAGCTTCGATCTCGTTGGACCAGCCCTTACATTGTTGTTATTGTTTTTCCTTATGGGGCCGTTGAGATAAGAGATCCCGACAATGGCAAGGAGTTTAAAGTCAATGGACATCGATTGAAACCATTTGTCGAGAAATTTGATTCAGAGGACATGTCCATGCCCCTAACTGCTCCTGTTTACCAGGATTGATCTCCTAGTCTGATGGAGGTATAGGTAGGTTTATCGCTTTCATAGGACTAGGGTAGTTGTTTTATTTGGCTGGCTGAAGACGGTAAACTTAGTGCTCCTGGGAGGCAACCCAGCTCTTCATTTCATTTCATTTTTATCAATAGTTAGTTCAATGTTTGTGGGTAACATTACTACAAACCCTCACGAGACTACAACTCGTCCACTAGGGGAAACCTAGGGGTTTAAAGGCTTGTTGCATACGCTAAATGCAATTGAGAGCACCTACGAAAGTGGTATAGGTAGAATTTTATTATTTTATTTTACTTCTGTTGGTTTCTCTCTCGTGCTGACCGATGCCCATACTACGATCTCTTGGAAAGCTTCTTGATTCTTTCGTTCAGGTATTATCTTCCCATCACTTCTCATTTACTTTCGTTGTCTCATGTGCATTGCATGCTCATTCTTTTACATTGAGGACAATGTAGATTTTAGGTTGGGGGTGGGAAATTAGGTTATCTGATCAGTGTTTTCTTCGTCTTAAGTAAAAATTGTGGAAATTTTTAATTTTTCTGGACTTTCTTGTGAATTCGAAGGGATTTTTGACAACCATCTAGGGCACTTGGAATTTCAAGATACATGATGTTGGAAATTTAAGACGTTTGGATTCAGTATCTGTTAGAGTGCTTAATTAAGTTTAAATTGTTAGTCCATGGTTAGAGGTTTTAAACATTGATTGAGTCATGATTTCACATGTCACATTTCATTTACACATTAAGATTTCATTTTGATACTGAAGGGTTAAGTTGGTACTCACTAAGCATGAAAGGAACCGGCCTGAGAAAATTGAAAGGATTGGGTGAATAATCTTCATCATAGGTTTGCTCCCTATAGGTGAAGGTTTGATTTTCCAAAGTAGCCGATGGAAAGGGGTGGGCAATGGTCTTCATCATAGGTTTGCTCCCTATAGGTGAAGATTTGATTCCTCCCCTTGGCGGTATTTTAATGAAAAATATATATATATATATATATATATATCAAAGGTCGATTAATGAAAAGATGATCCGTGAGGAAAGTTTGAGTTATTATGAATTATCTTAGTGTTTACCGATAATATCATGAAATTAAGAAGTGAACCTTAATGATAAGTTGAGATTACACGATACACCCATGGAACTCAATATTTAGAATCATTTTAATTAATGGATTAATATTTGAGCTTGATTATGAAGTTTACCGTGAGCTTGATTTCAGGAGAAAGTAATGCCAACATTCATGAATCTTAGAATTCGAGTATCTGAATTGTTTTTCATAAATCTCTTGAGTTTGTAGAAATTGTCCTGTAATTCTGAATTTATTTTTCGCATACCTTGCTCGGGACTAGCAAGATGCTGATTGGGGGTTGTGTTGAGGGTCGAATATTGCATATCAGACTCCAGTTATTGCCAGGATTTACAAACATGGTACCATTGAATAGCCCATTTTAATCATGTTTGTGTTGCAAGGTGGAATTGCGAGCTGAGCCTGGATTGGGAAAGGGTACTGAAAGCATGGATTTAACGGTCTAAAGTCACCAAGGCAAGCGACGGACTCCAGGGGACCAAGATCAACGGAATTACAAGCCAGGGATCCACGAAAATCGAGAAACTAAAGCTCAAGCGGCCTGAAAGTCAGCCAGAATGCAAGATCACGAGGTTCCCACCATCCGTTCAGCTCAAAACTTCATACATGGCAAAGGGCCCACAAATTAACCGTACATGGCGAATTTCAACCTTCAGATCCCTCTAGAAGTGGCCTAACGGACAGATCAGCCCCTAAAATCTTGATTTGGGGCCCGCCTGATATCTGGATATACTTAAATTTCATTATCAACGCCTTAAAGTGGATGAGGAAAAGGATGGACGAAACGGATTTCTCACAAAAATCTCAGTGGACCCCACTCAAGAGAGTGCATGTGCACAATGTGCACGCACTCGCCGTCCACCGCCATTTTCCCAATCGGTCAGCGTTACGCTGACCGATATCTTCTCAAATTTTCAAAAGAAACTCCAGCGTCTTCACTCCGCAGCTGCGGTTTTGGCCAGTGGGCCCCACTAGACGCCCGGAGTGATGATCAGAGCCGTCCATTCGTTCCAAGGGTTAGCCAAAATCGACGCTTAGGTTTCCTTTCTCCTTCATGCAAGCATACGGGTGAAGATCTTAACCGCAAGCAAGATGAACGGTAGCACAGAAGATCGTATGGGCCACACCGACTCCAGTTCAAAAATAGTCTTTTTCGAATGGTTTTTCGAGAGCATTCCAATGAATGGATTGGATTGTCCTGAACACCTTGATCATAGGCCCACCGATCATCAAAACAGAGGTCCGAAAGCTCTGTTTCGCAACGGAGCTTGTGAAAAATCATGTTGGGCCACCCTCTGAATTGATCAGGATGATCCAAGCCGTCCATTCGTTCCAGAAGGTCGAACCGACCGTACAAAAGGAGTTTCTCTAAACCCATGCACACACACTCAGAAGAGTCTTGGCCAAACGCAGTTCGGACGGTAGAACGATATTCTTGATGGGCCACACTAGATGCGACCCGAACAACATCAATTCCGACCGACGAGACCAATCCAATGGTTGGAATGGATTTATGGCCTAACGATCGATCCTAGGCCACACAAAGCGTCAGCACAAGCAACTTGCGACAACATAGTCCGAGACCCGGTTGATTCGGGCCATTCAGGGACCATTGACAGGATTGGTCCGATGATTCTGACTGTCCAAATCCAACCCAGGGGACCATCGATCAAGTTCAAGGAGCCTGGATGGCTTGGATCTAACATATGAGGCATTCATGGGGCAAACGCAACGCGCTTAAAGTTGCTGCGTAAAAGAAACAGGGGCGTAAAGCAAGCTTACGCACCGACTCCAGCGCTCCGCAGGTGCGTAGGTTCTCCAACCGACTCCCTGGCTATAAGAAGGAGGGAGAGCATGTGGGGAGGGGATCTTTTTTTCGTGGGGACGTGGACAGAGGCAGCCGTGGGAGACTCGGTTTGGGGCACTCGGCTGGATGTGGAGCAGTCAGAGACAGAGTAGTGAAGAGTTTGTTTTCTTTTATTTTTATTTATTTTAAAGAATCAGCCTAATTATGTCTATCTTAGGCTAAACCTCTTAGCTGGGGCTAAGAGGTGAAGCTTGTAGTCTAATGGGAGAGATGTTGCTTGTGCCTTGTTATTTAAATTGAAGAGGTTTTCCATGTAATTTTAATATGGGAATATTTTTAGTTTTTAATGGCCTGTTGTGACTGAAATTACAATGGGTTTGCAATTGCTTTGAGTATTTCTTTTTCCTTATTTTGATTATGACGTTAGGAAGCCCTGTTCGCCATCATCTCCTGGGCATGGTTGGATGACGGTACCCTTCCTGACCTTCATAGCATGTTGATTGGTTGGTAATTAGTTTAATTCTTTGTTAACTTTGTCTCCTGGGCATGGTTTAGTGATGGAATCCATTCTAATTCATATACCTTTCATCTCTTTAGAATTATATCAGAAGAAGTTCAGTTTAATTTTCATGATTTTTGAAGCAGGCATAAGATCTCCCTGATCTCTACAAGTGGATCCTCTGAAACCCTAGTTTCCTTCCTCTGAATTCCTTAAGTTTTACATTAATCTCTCACCATTATTCATCAATTTATATTTGATTTATATTGCATCTTAGGCTAGTTCTATTTCTACCTAGTTTTAGGAAACGTACAAGTTTCAGTCTCTGTGGATTCGACCTCGGTCTTACCGAGTTTATTACTACATCACAACCCTACACTTGGGGAGTGAACACCGTGCATTTATCCCTTAGTCGGGATGGGTTTTGCTTCTCCAAGATCTAAATTATCTAGTTAATATTATCGGTCAAGGCTTCGACTTGATGTTCTAGAGAGACAAGTTGACCTCCTTGGTTTCAGGACCGCTGCACAAGGCCTGCGGGTGCGGAATCAGTCTGAATTTGTGAGGGCGGGTCTTCGTGGTTGTAGAATCACTCTTCCTGCTTTTCGCCATTGTAGAATCACTGTAGAAGATGAGAATGACTTTGATGTCATTCCCACAGACAGTGTCAAACCGTTGATGCAGAAATTCGGACCTCCTCCTTAGACCACTTGAGACCTACAAAACTAGACAAAAATGGAGACCCTGGCTACAACAGGGGACCCTCTGATGCCAAAGTCAAACTGGCAAGCTAGGTCTAGTTGAACATCAAGTTTTTTAGAGTATTTTCTGAGTTGAATTGTGTGTACCTTTACTCATGGTAGATGATATATTTATAGACTTTTAGGGGTGATGGCGTATATAGCAATACCTCTTGAATGGTAATTGCATATTACGAGAGATATCTTCCTTCGGACGTGTCATGTTGACTTCCCGAGATCCTGGGCGAATATCTTGAAGGATAATCCTATCCGAATATCTCAGAGGATAATCCTATCTGAATATATTGTATGTATATTTGTATTCTAAGGTAGTGGTGATATCCGAGCCAAAGGTTGGTACCCGAGGCCGAGGTTGGTATCCGAAGCCGACCTCCGAAGTCAGGGTTGGTATCCAAGTCCAAGGTCGACCTCTAAAATCTAGGTCTTTGGTCGAGGCCGAGGTCGGTATCCGATTCCGATGTGATTTTTCAGCCCTCAAACAATCCAGTCTTCGAGTCTGTAAATCTGGTAAGTCCATTTTTACCTATAACATCAGCGATAATACAATTCAAGCAATCGATGGCATGTATTATAAGATTTACGCTACCTCTAACATGCAAACACACTCCAAGTCTTTAAAGCTATTGTGATCTCCTTTTTATTCACCATACAACCCTGTCGTGTGGCCCTCCTGTTGGCTTTCTCAAAATCACCACAAATTGGGTAGAACAGCTACTTCAGTCCTTACATACCCATCCAACATCAGAAAACCTGACGTGGTTCATGGCACACGTGTAGGTTATCTCGGCCATTCAGCAGGTGGGTTTTCAGCCTCAACATCCCGTTGTCCAAAAATCTAGAAATGTCAGTCATCAGGCGAGACACGTATCGTCATCCTTTTCTTAACCGTTCATTTTTTGCTCATCAGGTGGACTGATGAACGGCCTGATCTCACACACATGTTCCATGTCACCACGGGTGATGCAAATCAGCTCTTACATCAAGGGAACATCGAGGGCCCAGATCTCCTCCACGTCTGCCACGTCTCTTGATTTTCAAGGTTGCATTCAAGATGTATTTCAAAAAAATAAAAATAAAAATAAAAATAAATTTCCACTTAGGTCAATGCCTAATATTGATACGATTTGCTAGTAAAAAACTTTTATTGCAAGCACGAAATCCAAATGCATTTATTCTATTTAAAAGCTCGTTTGGTTGCACCAAATGTCAAGAAATTTCATGGCATTTTGAAATTTCATGACATTTGGCCAACCAAACACATCCTTGTAATAGATACTCAATTCTCACAAAATTCAATCCAAAATTTTATTTTTGGCCATGTTTGGACGTCAACCATTGATTAATCTCAATTTGGCTCTTTCCCAATTATCATTTCAACAAAGAGCTACACTCCTACATTTGTCTTATTTTGAAATGCTTTGGGTGGAATACTTTCCATGAAATGACAATTTTCTTCAATTAAGATTTCACTTTTTGATGGAAAACACTTTTTACAAGATGTCTTTTTATAGAAAAAGTAGTATAAAATGCTTTTTGGCCACTATTTCTGCTATTTTTATTTTTAATTCTCTCCAAATGCTTTATTGAAAAACAACTTTCAAAGAAAATGTCACTATCACTTCTTTTATTTACACGCTCCCAAGCAAGCTAAGGGCATGTTTGATTTTCTAAAGTAAATTTAAATACATTGAAATGGATAATAATTATTTTCTTTGATAATTATTGTATTGTTTCGTAAGATTGATTTGACTTATACTTTTTTCAACATTAAAATTGAAGATGCTACCAAATATATGTGCCTACTGTGATATATGTGGATTATATATGCACACCATCCATTCGTTATGCCAACTGTAGTTAGGGCATGAGCTAAAATATGAGGCAGATTCAAAGTTCAAGTGGACTACACTACAATAAAAAGGGAATCGAACACCCATTGTTGAAAACTTCTTGGGGCCACTGTTTACCTTGGTGCGGGCCACTTGAATGTTGGATCTGCTTCAATTTTTAGCTCATGCCTCAAAATGTTGTGGTAAAATGGATGGATGACGCGGATATGTCATATACATGACAGTGGGCCCCACAAATTTAAGCTGGTCCTTTTGGCCTGTTTTTCAAAGCAGAAATTCCTGCCTATTTTCAAAAAGGTAAAATTGTAATAATTGGTTATTTATAGAGTATTTACACTGAATTTGGAAAACCAAACTGGCCCTAAAGGAATTTCATATGTCATTTGCATGTACCAAGGCTAAGCTGTTGGTTCAAAATATAGAGATAAATAGAAAATTAATAATTCAAAAATCGAAATGGATAATAAAATAAGGGGAGAGAGAGAGAGAGAAAGAGACTTTCGAGGCATGTTAATGTTGTTGTCTTAAAGACATTTATTCCTATAAGAATTTAAACCTTGACGCACTGCATCGCAGCACTTTTGTTTCTGGGATATAATAGTTCTCTTCAATGATGGATAGCTTGGATCAAGTGCACACACAATCAAAGCCTCTTGAAGATAGAGAAATCTTTACTAATTTGCACACAAAGAGTAGAGAAAGAAGTAGACTTACATACGTGTGTAGCAACACAAAAAAAAAAACAAGAATACAAGTGGCTCATGGACGGCCATAGCCCGGCATAGCGCGTATGCATGTGAGGATGTCCCTACTACAGTCTTGGTTTGCATTACAAACCTCTAGATGAAAATCTTAATATAAAGTCTTTCCTAATAACACTTAAAAGGAATTGGGAAAAAAAGTTACATATTTTAAAAAAATGTTTTTTAAATAAAAAATTTCTAACTTTAGCAATGATTCATCTAATACTAAAAATTTACATTGCACTTTTAAATGGTACTTTGCTATACTTATGCCACCAAGTAGTCCAATCTTTGATATATAGTTCAAATCCAAACCTCATGGTTGCATTACTGGCGCAACTCCAGCTCAAATTCAGTATCAACTCGAGCTCAACCCAACCTTAAAAGAGAACCCAACTTGACCTAAATTCCAATCCAAATTCCTTTGTAATAAACTCTAAACCGACCAGATGCGATCCAAATAAATATGATTATTCCCAACCCAACTAACCCGATGTTAATTTTCTCAACCCAAACCCAATTCGATTTCAAATCAAGTTGGAGTTTTCGAACCCTAACCCTAACCAAATACCTTGACAACATGAACCAACTTGACCAAAACTTAGGTCAGGTAAATCGAGCTTAAATTGACCTAAACAAAAATAGCATATGCATGCATGTGTATGTATCATGGTATTAAAATACAATTACATTACAATTGTAATAGCCATCACATAACGATATTAATGGTGGTGACCGTTGGGCTTGTAATGGCCATGATGGGTCAAAACAAAGTTGATACATTTTTTCCATTAAAAACTCATTTATAACTGTTATTGTAATGACCATAAGATAGTTACAGCCACTGTTGCCGTTATTAAATACCTTAGTAGGAATAGCCAACCTTAATAGGGAAAGCCATACTCCACTTGGAATTTTTTATTTTTTATTTTTTTGAGGGGGGTCAGTTTTTGTACCCTAGTAGGTGCAAGCATTCCTCAAGGATCTTTCAGTCATTTCAAAAACACTTGTCTCTGTCTCATCCATAAAATCAAATGATCCTTCATGGAGAGAGAGAAAAGGGATTATGTTTGCCATAGAGGTATATGATAGGAGTATCCAAGGATTGCATTGCACTTTGAGATGAGGCATCACTTACAAATAAGGAGGCACTTAGACAGCATATGGGATGGAGATATTATTCTAAAATACAAACGGATAAGCTCATAAGATAAGGGAAAAGGTTGGGCCCTCCCCTTTCAGATTCCTCTCTCTCTCTCTCTCTCTCTCTCTCTCTCTCTCTCTCTCTCACCCATCTTATCTTGTGATGGTTCACCACCACTTTCAAAATTGTGGTGTGACTCATCCACTAAGCAAACTTGTCGGGCAATCGAGACCGTCCAAGTCAGAGTCCAAACTGTGTGATTTAGATAGCTCATGACATCCACTTTTAAGGTTCAAGATTATACTAACCATCTGATTTTGACTTTTTATTTGGACTGCTGACGATTTTACTTTAAAACATCCATTTCATGGGCACTAATTTCATGGATAGGATAGCTTGATAATCCTGATTATAATCATGCTTATGCTTGTAATTGGTCCCACGACTCAATGGTCTGGATTACCAAAGATAATCATGCGTCAAGATGTATGAGCTTTCCATCTGGTAACATGTACTGGCTAGATCTTCTAGCATAAACTTCAGCACATTTCAAAACTCAAGTGGACCACGAGGGGATGCTGGTTGCCTGCAAAAGTCTTTTGCTGCCACCGCAGTGTTTGTGACGAATCCACCCTGTACATCCATTTTGTCAGATCATGGTGTTGGGGGACCGCGGAAGCACACAGAGATGAATCAAGAATAGCTATCCAATAACACAAAGAAAACACAACAAGTTAAAGTGGAAAAACTCGTTTGGGAAAAAACCATGGCACAAGACGATAGATAATCACTTTAAAAGCAGAAATTACAAAGAGAAAGAGCTTAGCCCATTCAAACAACCTAGAATTCCACCCTTGTTATATCCTTTGAAACCCTAGAACGATTTAGAAACCCTTAAAATATCTCTTACTCCCGTTTACCCATATATATAGCCTTGGAAAGAATCCCAATTGAAATCGGAAACAAATCCTGCAAATTCCCAGCTTTGTGAAAAATTTGAGCAAAATCTATCGATGCCATTGAACACTCATAAATGGCATCGAAACTAATCCTTTGATGACATCAAACTAACACCTTAACTATACAGAGACTAAATAAGATTTTTCAAAAATTCTCGATGGCATCGAACACTCATTGATGACATTGAAAAAGTGTCCAGTTAGTCTAGTGACCAACTAAAAAAAATTCAAAAAATATCGATGGGATCGAGAACTATTCGATGTGATCGAAGGTGACATCGAACAGACCATCAATGACATCGACAAACCCAGTAACAGACTTGATTTAAGATATTTATTACAATACATAGTAGGTGGGGCCTATCATGGTGTTTGTGAGGAATCTACCATGTCCATTCATTTTGTCAAATTAAGTTAGGAAATGGGCTAAAAAATGAGGTAATTGTAAAACTCAAGTGGGCAACATAAAAGAAAATGTATTTATAAAAAGTATTGAAACCTATATGGGACCACCAGTAATGTTTGTATGACATCTATACCATTCAAAAGTTCATTCCTATGGGGATAAGCTGAAAATACAAAACTATTAACCTTGTCCAAAAATTCTACAACCCCACAAAATATTTCAATGATGGACATACAATACTCATCATCTCCTATCATGCGACTTACTTGAGATTTGGAACTACATTCTTAGTCTTATGTCCTAACATGATTTAGCAAAATAGATAAATTTACTGAATTCCTACCAAACATCATAGTACGTCCCACCTAGCATTCAATGAAAATCCTGCAAAAGGCTTCCGTATACAATTGGCATCACCCACAATACATGAAAACAAATACCCCACCTAAAGAAACAAATCATTTAATTTTTCAGGTAGAAGGTCTAAACATTATTCGTATTTCAATTCGCATCACCCACAATGCATGAAAACAAATACCCCACCTAAAGAAACAAATCATTTAATTTTTCAGGTAGAAGGTCTAAACATTATTTATATTTCAGTCTTATAAAAAGCTCGAGTGTCATACAAATGTTTCATATTTGCACATGTGCCATCATGTAGATATGTATGGCTTTATATAGGTGTGGAATTATCAAATCTCCTGTGGGTCCCACCATATTAAAAAAGCAATGGTGAACCATCAACCATCTCGTCGCCTCTTTATTATAAAGACTCAAAGTCTATCAAATCTAATTCATTGAACATTGGAACTAACTCTAAGCAATATGCGAGAGTTTTCATGTAATTAATGTTCTCTTTTTAGTAGAAAAACTCACCTTTTGCATCTTAAAAGTGTCATCCAGCTGCCCCGTTGCTGCTTCCGTGCCCAATTAAATTACTCAAGAATGTAGAATCTAATCCGTCGACTTGTCCGGAAGATGGACGGTCAATTGCTTGTTTAACTACCTTTCTTTGATGGGTATCTATCATCAATAAAACAATGATGTTGTTGTGAAATATGACTTTCAATGCACATTTATCTATCAAACCGATCCAAACCATTCAGATCGTGGGCCAGTTTGAGATGTACTACAAACTTTAAATTAAACGAGCTGGATTATCCAAAACTCTGATTAGTGGATGTTTGGTTGTTAATTCCGGCTGTTGATTACCACTCATTTGGTGGTCTACAATTCGAACATTTTGGGTTACAATGGATTTTCGATGGGCCCAGTGTTTTGGACGGTTTGGATTGAGGTAAATATGTGTTATTTTCATTCTAGTTGCTGGTGCGTGTACATGGATAGACATGCGCTCTGGAGGTATTAAATAACTCTCACCAATCAAACAGACCATCGACGGGTCAAATCACGCGTGACCATTAGATTTCATCAACCTTGGACAGCACCAGCGCACGCAATAACACGTGTTGGTAATCTATTGATGAGGAAATTCAATCAGTTAGTGAGAGACAAATGTTAGTGGGCCCACTCTGGTGTGGAAGCGGATTGGCTGGCGTAACACACACCACCAATCTGGCTGATGTGTTTACGCCACCAAGTTCTGTGGGTCCCATCCGGAGGTATGTGTGATATCCCAACCGTCCTTTCAATTGGCGAGCTAGTCTTAAGGCTTGAATCGAAAAATAAGCTAGATCTAAAGATTAAGTGGACCACAGTACAAAAAGCTGTGGGGAATTGAATGGCTACCATTGAAACCCTATTAGGGGTCACAAAAGTTTTGGATTAATATGATATTTGTTTTTACTTTTCATGCATGCATGTGTGACCTTACTACCATATTAGATGGAAAACAAATGCTATGGTGGGCCATACATATGTTTTAATGGTGAGAATCATTTTCCCAATGCTATTTCTACTGTGGATATAAATCATTTTTGGTACCGTGCTCTAAAATGACCTCATAAAATAGATAGATGGTGTGGATTTAATAAATACATCATTTTGAGGCCATGTATCTTTGAACCGTTTGTACAACCTGGGGCTTAAGTAGAGAGGTGTATATTAGTCGAACCCAGTCAAGCTGTAGAGCTGGTACAACTCGACTTGGCTCGGTCACTTGCTAACCCCAGCTTGAACTAGGCTCGGCTTGGTCCTTGAGCCTAACAGGCCAGCTCCAGCTCGGTTTGGTCAGCAGCTCAGGCCAATTCAAGCCAAGTTCGCCTGTGTAGCATTTTTACAAACACATAAACTGCAGCTTCAAAATCTCACTGTATGTAAAATAATAACAGTGGTTTTATAGATATTTCATCAAACATCTTCTAAGCAACATTTTTTTAAAAAAATAATATTGTTTCATATGCATGCCTTCCTCGTGACTAGTTATACTTCATTGTGTCATCTCATCAAACACTTGGTGAGCAACATCAATATCTAAGTAATTGAGCCACCGAATTAGTTCAAACCGAGTTTAATTCAAGCTGAATTTGATCCGAGTCGAGTCAAGATCGAGCAAGCTCAAACTCAGTTCGAAATTTTTTTTTCTAAAAAAATCAGCACAACTCAACTGGAACACAGTTTTAAATCAAGCTTTTTCGAGTCAAGTGAGCTAACCAATCTAACTCGGTTCATGTACAGCCCTAGGCCGGAGGAGGGGCAGCACTCGACTTCGCACCACAGCGTACCCACACCAGCCAAATCATTGGTGCTCGGCACACAAGCCAATCCGCTTCCGCTTACCATAGGAGGCAGTAGCCGTAACCATCGACCAGAATCATGGGTCTAAGACCCAGAGACCGGGATGGTCTGAGCCTGAGTCGCGAGTAGACGAGTCAATGGCCCAATTTTCACTACTCTTTGGTGGGGCCCACTAAGGATCTTACATTGTACGAACCAGATTGGTGATTGGGAAACTACATCATCTTTGGAGTTTGAACTTAAAATATTGCGTGGCTCGGATCATGTCGGCAGGTATTTAGCGATATCTTATGCAGAAGAATAGAGCTTTACAGAAGATACGTAGCAAGATCCGAGGCTACAATGCATCCCGATGTATTGTTATTAGATATATCGGGACTAGCCGTTGGATCTATGATCCAGACCGTTAATATGATGGGTAATCCGTTTATGGGGACACCCAAAAAATACCTTTGTTTGGTGGGCCATCAGTTGAAAGTTTAGTAGTTTCCAATCTTGAGATTTCGAGGCAGCCACCATCATCAGATTGCAGTGCAGGATATCTGAGCCATACAAAAGGTGGGAACCATCATGAGGATTGCCAAGCGAAAAATTTTAGGCTGTTCTGATAGTCAGGTGGGCCACACCTGTGTGTTGGGTCAGATCATTGGCAATCCACTGGTTTTTATCATGTGCAGATATTTTCCACATGTGATCTATGATGGGGGTCCACCTTTCATTTGATAGGTCAAATACAGCGTGCAGTTAGGAAATTTTTAATTTACTGATCTGTGGCTACAAATGAACATAAAAAGACAAGTTAGAAATGACTGACATTTAGCTGAAAAAGGTCCATTTATTGGACGGTCGGGAAAGTTCAATGAATCAGTTTTTCGTTACTAGCCAACAGAATGCCTATTCGGACCATCGTACAACTGCCACGTGTATAGTACACAATCATGCTGCACGTGAATCAGAACAGAAATAATAAAATTCCTCTTTTAAATGACTAAAAGACCCTTATCCTAGTCAGCTCTCATCCTCTTCTCATACTCGGGCCTGTCAGGACTGATCTCATACAGGCAAGGATGCCTCAACTTGTGGTACCATACAATCTTTCTCACTAACATGCTACTTGTATAGTACATCGGTACCATGAAAATGGTGGGACCCACCGTGCAGATCATCCTTCTCAAAACGCAAGATAATCCACTCTACCATTGGACCACACCTGTATGTTGAATCAGACCGTTGGTTGTCATATGATCCCAATGCATGGTTTTGCCCACCTGAAAAATTCAACGGCCCGATTTTCATCCCAGGTGATCTTCATGTTGGGGCCTACTGTTTCGTGGCAGTGATCTCCTACACAAGCGCCATCTTAGCTGGACGGATCGGATCAATTCTCCATACTCGTTCCTACAAAATTACACAATGCTCATACAAGTGGGTCCTGGTTGGTGATCCAAACCGTTGATATTATGGGGCCCACTTTGGTTGGTCCCTGTACAAAAAAGGTCCTTGATGAGGCCATCCTCTAGCTATCCAAAAAATTGATATGATGGGCCACACGCTCTATACCCCAAGCAATAAAATTTCCCAGATGGAAAAATCTCGACCCTTCAATTGTTGGTGAGAAAGGTAGAAAAATACAACAACCGTTCACTTTTTTAACAGAGAAAAGGCCCAAGATTTGACAGCTAAGATCTTCCAACTTAATCTCAACCCTTCAATTGGTGGTGAGAAAGGCAGAAAAATGCAACAACCGTCCACTTTTTTTAACAGAGAAAAGGCCGGAGATTTGACAGTTAGGATCTTCCAACTCGTAGATTTTCGATGCACAACATCACATCAAGGATGACTGCAATTGTGGGCCCCACGTGTACCTAGTACGTGGGGCCCATTCTCCATTACTCTTTAAGTCTTATATCTTCCTAGGTTTGCTAATTCTACACGCAAGTCCAGCGCCGCCGCATATCCACGCAGAGGTATACGTGACAGGATCAAACACGTGTGCTTGATCATAACTTTCCATCACGTCGGCTACAGTAATGGCCTAAAAATCAGGCCATTTCACACCTTAGGTGGGCCATGGTATATAGAAAAAATGAATGGCTAGAAAATAAAAATTGTTTTAACGGTTCAGGTTACCTTTTTTACGGTGGCCCACCTGAGCAGTGAAACAGTCTGATTACTGAGGCAGAAGATACTATCGTTATTTTGGATGAGAGCAGATGTGGGGCCCACAGGTGATGTATGTCTCTTATCCAGGCCGTCCATCCTTTTTACCAGCTCATTTTACGGCATGACTCAAAAATTAAAGCATATCCAAAGATCAAGTGGGACACACCACGGGAAATAATGGAAATAATGATGTCTACCGTAGAAACCTTCCTAAGGCCTACAGTGATGTTTATTTATCATCCAACCCATTCATAAGGTCACACATACACAGATGAAGAGAAAACAGAAATATCAGCTTGATCCAAAACTACTGTATGACCCAAGAATATGTCAACGGTAACCATTCAATTCCTGTCATTTCCTATGGTGTAATACACTTGAGCTTTGTTATCTACTTCAATTTTGGGCTCATGCCCTAAAATGAACTGAACAGACAGTGGGCCCCACAGCACAATTCCACCGCATGAAAAGCCCAGATCTCACACACATTTCAAATGTGTGCGTGTGGATGGGAAGTTTTGGAAGGAAGCGGCGAATGAGGAAACGTCTTATCTTGAAAACTCATTATTGAGAAAGCTATGATGATAGATGTCCTTATATAATTTTTTTGTTTGATACCCATCAGACTCAAATACCAATAATTTGTACGACTTATTTACAGTTCTTGTTAAAAAATAAAAAACTAAAAGACCTTAATACCCTTTTCATGTCCTTTAAAAAATACATATAGCTTTAATGCATGTTTGGAAACGCATATTAAAAGATACAAACCATTACAAGAAAAATAACCTTTATCAGCGGTCAGACTTGTTAGTAAAGATCGAAAAATCAATCGAAAAATATCGAAAAAGGAGTGTACTGACAAAGGATTTACAGGCGCCCATCATCTTTCTCAGTATTTCTGCTGACCAGTTCATATGCCTTTTCTTGTACTTGGAATACCCGCAAATTCTCCACCTTCTTGTGGTGAATTACCTCCAAGTTTCCATTGATTCACTCACCAATGCTTAATTTTAAAGGTTTTTAACTTTTTACATGCAATCACGACCCTATATATATCTATGCACTCACGTTATAGAAGGATTTAACCACAATGGGTACGGAAACCATAACCTTAGTGTTGAAACTCTTGCGAGTCTGTCGAAAAATCAGGTTGGAGTTTTCGAACCCTAACAGTAACTGCAATCCATGAGCATTAGCTGTTTGGTCACAAGCAGACCACACCACTTGTAGAAAGGAAGTTTAGGTTACAAAGTTATAAAATCCAACCATGTCTAACCCTATCTCCTAAATGTGCTTCTTCTTTTTTTTGTTAGCTTGTTAGTATACCCCACTGTCAGTTCACACATCACTCTTAGCCACCCCCACTTAGGAAATTGATACCGAGACCTCAGTGTTGAAATGAGGTATCTTTTACTCAGTCTGCTACTTGAGCTATGGATCAAGGTGTATCTCCTAATGGAGCTAAGTCACCTTTAGAACCTTGTTTTAAAAAAAATAAAATAAGACAGTTCCTTTCCTTTCAAAGGATCCATCTCTCTTTTATGAGAATGGCTTTCCTTTATGAAAGAGTGTTCTCTTCACATAGAAAATGTGTGCCATGAAATAAGACTTCTAAAATTGTAGAAACATTAGTGAGTGAAGCAATCCATGAGCATATTTGTTTCACAGCAGGCATATCTAAAATGCAAGTGGGGCCCATGTAAATTTCAAATGCTATTTGAAAACAATGGGAAGAATTGGATTAACCCAGATATCAAATCATCTAGTACCAACCCTAGATATTGCAGGATTTGTAATAGATTTTGAATTCCAATACATCTATGGGGGCCATGTTGATGCATGTGTTTTAACTACCTTGCGCATATATTTGCGCCATTTACACATGACATTCAAGTCACACGTGTACAAGTCAACGACATTAGTTGTGAAATTTAGTCAGTTGGTTACAATTCCATTGTTCACCAAACACATGTTTTACTTAAGAAGGTCTTCAACCTCCATTTAGAAGGAAAAGAAAAAGAAAAAGAGAAAAACCTAATAATCAATTCAAAATAATTTTTTTTAAAAAAATGCAATATTACAAACAAAATTTTAATCTAATTTAAATTATTAAATAATTTTCTATTTAAATCCAATATTAATCGAACAACTAATAGAAAAAGAGAGTACTAATCAAATAACGAAGTTGATAAAGGTTTTTTTTTTTTTTTAAAATAAAAATAGATTAGGGTTTTTCAACCTTGTGTGGGACTAACAATGATGACCCACAGTTCACTCATC
Source organism: Magnolia sinica (assembly GCF_029962835.1). Classification (NCBI taxonomy): domain Eukaryota; kingdom Viridiplantae; phylum Streptophyta; class Magnoliopsida; order Magnoliales; family Magnoliaceae; genus Magnolia; species Magnolia sinica. The sequence goes on along the minus strand of NC_080581.1, from coordinate 4,565,024 downwards.
GTGATCATGCATTTATACGAGACTGCTAAGATCGATTTGTAATCTAGCAAATTAGCATCAGAGTTAATCGGCTTTTATCTCACACCACTATGATGTAATTTCGAGTTATAATAAATTTGGATTAACTATATATATTAGAAATTTAGATCTAACACCAACGTCAATCCTGTGTCTTGTGGAAGCACGACTGACAAAGATAGAACAATTAAATTAATTAGAGTAAGCAAAACACAATCACACGATTTTTTCTTGGAAAAGCCTCGCAAAAAAAAAAAAAAGAAGCCACGATACAAAATGATAGAGATCTCTACTATAATTCTTTTTTTAAAAAAAAAACTTCAAGTTACAACACTCACTTTCTTCGATTCCAGAAGTAACACAATCTTCCCTTGCAATGCGTATATAGGAAAAATCCTAGCCCCATGAGAAAATTCTTTTTCAATCCCTTACAAGTGTAGAAAATTCTCTCACTTTCCGAAACTTTTGCCATCTAAAAGAAAACACTCATATCAATTAAGCCCTAATCACAATCAGACTTAAATACCTCGACTTACGCAGATCCACGTAAGACTGTCAGTTGGACCGACATGCCATCAGTTCGATCTACAACTCATTGTCAATCAAATTGCACACTATTGATCCAACTGACCTATCAGTTGAACTAATGGTGTCCTACTCTTCTCCATCGAAGAGAACCTATTACTCTGAAAGAAAACACTTATATCAATTAAGCCCTTATCGCAATTGGACTTAAATACCTCGACTTACACTGATCTGCGTAACACTATCGGTTGGACCGATGCACCGTTGGTCAGACCAACAACTCACTATCAGTCGGATCACATGCTATTGATTCAACTCACTTGTTAGTTAGACTAATGGTGTCCTATTTTGCTCCATCGAAGAGAACCTCACTGTGTCGATCGGATCAACAATGCCCTGATCTATCTCCCAGAACTTATAAGTATATGTGATGGCAATACAAATCCATCTGGTCTTTGTCAAGTTGGAGTTTCCCAAGCCGATCCTATTCCGGACCCACTAAAGATTCCTACATTGTGAGACCAAAGTGTCCATACATGTGTATGTCTATATATAGGACTTGATGAACATATATATATATATATATATATATATATATATATATATATATATATATATATATATATATATATATATATATATATGGGAAAAGGTACTATGCGCTTGACCTCACGAGTCCGTCCCATGAGGTCGAGCTATGTGGGCCCCACTGTGATGCGTTTCGAACATCTAACCCATCAGTCAGATGCACCATTCCATCATGGGCTTAGGGCTCAAAAATCAAGTCAATCCGTGACTTCTGTGGGCCACACCATATACAAAAGTGAGGAGGGGCCGTGCACCATTAAAACATTCATAATCCGTTTTTTTGGCCCACCGAGATGTGGTTTGCAAATCCAGCCCATCCATTATGTGTGTCCCACTTGCATGAGGGTTCAGACCAAGTTTCAGCAGCATTCAAAACTCAGGTGGGCCCCACCAAGTGCTTTTATATGTTTTAACGGTGTTTCACATAATTTTAAATGGTATGGCCCACCTGAGTTCCGTATACGGCTGATTTTTGGGATATCCCATAATTTAGAGGGTACCCATCAAATGCACGGAATTGATGGTCGACAGGTATCACGGTGGGGCCCACACAGCTCGACCTCACGGGAGCTAATCGTGACGTTGAGTGCATAGTACCTTTTCCATATATATATATATATATATATATATATATATATATATATAAAATACTTAGATTGCGTGGTAACTACGGCACCACCTAATTCGATAGTCTTGGGATGGGGTGAGCTTTGATTGCTACTTAAACGATTAAGTCATGCAAAGTAGGTTTGAAAGTTACTGTACACCTATGATACTCTCTTGCGAATGTCTTTGCCAAGAGCTGCACAAATTCCACTGGATCTCATAACCATCGAGATGGATAGTGATGGGAAGCGAATTGGATGGTGTATCACACACCACCCATACATTGGTGGCGTGTTGTCACCAAGTTATGTGGGTCCCATCATGAGGCATGTGTTATATCTATACCGTAGCTTTTCTTAAGGCTTGAGCAGAAAAATAGGACAGATTCAAATATCAAGTGGACCACACTGCAAAACGTAGTGGGGGATTGAAGGTCTACCATTGAAATCATTTGATCATTTATAGTGAATGATGAAAGAATCACACCAATATAACAAAGGTTAACCATTCCATCAATGTCTTTAATTTGGACGGTCAAGATCATTTACACAAAAAGAAGTCCAATATACAATTTGATCCATCTTTTTGTTAGAGGCCATCTTGGATTGCTGAATCATTTTTGTTAGATAATCGTAGCCATCCCATCTACGGCTTAGAAAAACAACGGCTATAAACAATCAAGCCAAATCAGGATGAATTGGATCATTTAGCACTGAGATTTTTGTACGGTAGTCTGAGAAATATTTTCCTGACGTAACGGACAGTTCAGATCGATTGATTAGACTCTCTAACTGAACTTTCAGGAGCAGGAGCACCATACCGTGCAATGAGAGCAATAGAGAAATGAACCTCAGGATCATGCAAAGATGATGATGTGCGGCCCACCAAACAGATCCCGTGTTTCCCATCACCGTGTGGTCAGAAAATTGAACGGTGATGGTATTGCACATAATGCTATTTGAGGTCAGCAACTTCCACACGTTTGGTGCCCTTGCACATGGGCTTAGATCTTCTGCTAAAAAAATCAGGCGGTTCACGGCTCAGGAGGTGGGCTACAGTATACAAACGAAATCGACAATCAAAACCGCCCAACTTTTGGGGCACATTATCTAAACAGTGTGGCCCACCTGATGGAAAGCTCGGATCTTGCACGTGTGCCTGCAACTACATGGGCATGGCTACACACGCGTGTGGAACTAGCAACTACATGGGCAGGCCCCACGTAATTCACACCTGTGTACTGTTGATTCAGAGAGTGGAATCTCTGATGTACTATATTTGTTGGGTACACCTAAAACTACTATTCTTTTTTAACACTTTTAATAATAGTTCAGTAAAGCTGGACGCAGATTGCGTACTGAGTAACTCAGCACGCTAAACTCTGTGGGGCCCAGCGTGATGTATGTGTCTCATCCACACCGTTCATCCGTTTCTCCAGCTCCTTTTAGCCATGGTTGAAAATTTTAAATATATCGAAAGCTCAAGTGGACCACACCACAGGACACAGTGGGGATAGTGACATCCACCATTGAGAGAAAGCCTCTCGAAAAGCGGATGGACGGCTTAGATAAGACTCATACATCACGGTGGGCCCCACAAATTTTACTCAGTAATCAATCCGCTTTTAAGGTAAAAGGTACGAGTGGAGCAAAGCAGGTGGGATGATGAACGTGACTAGGCCCACTTTCTGTGGATGAAATGACAGAAGAGTAACAAAACCAAAGTATGTCAGAGTACTGTAGGTGATACACGGACGCACGTCCACGGCATATGGGCCATACATGTACGACAATCCGACCGTCCAATTAGTAGGGCTGGCTCGGATATCGGAATTGTACTAATTGAAAGCTCTATCTGTCGACTGTGATGATTTTCCTTTAGTTAAATTGTACGGAGATCTAGTACTGAATCGGGGCTTAGGAAGCGGATTGGATGGTGTACCACACACCTTCGATGTGGCTGGTGTGTTGACGTCACCAAATTATGCGGGTCCCATTATGAGGTATGAGTTATATCCAAACCGTCCGTCCACTTGGTGAGCCTGTTTTAAGGATTGAGCCTAAAAATAAGATAGATCCAAGAATCCATGGTGGTGAAATTCCACCAGCATGAGTGTGTGGGGGTATGTGTGTGTGTATTAAAAAAAAAAAAAAAAAAAAAGGAAAAAAAGGTTGTACTCAATTTTCAATCCAAAAGGACTAATCTATAGAGTAGAGCCACATGGGTTTTAGAATAAGTCATCCTCATGTTGAGCCCCACTTTGTGAATGGATGGATCTTGTACATGTGTGCTACATCCACTTCTGTGGCCTTAACAAATGTTTTAACATTGGGTGTTTAATCTTCTTTGTTTTTTTTTTTTTTTTTTTTGGATCACATGGCTCATTGTAGTTTTGGATTGGCTTCATTTTCTAGCTCACGAGTAAACATGAGTTGGGCGTTCAATCTTAACTATTTCTCATGGTGTGACCCACTTGAATTTTACATCGACTTCAATTTTGAGCTCATGACTAAATGAATGTTCCTGATGAATTTCTCACATGATCACAGGAACTTCTTGTCGGTTGGGGTAGCAGGCAATCCGCATCCATCCATTCATCAGGTGGGCCCCACCATCGAGTCTAAAAAGCCCCCAGCCACTTCTGGTATGGCTGGCTGGCTACCTACTCCTCCCCATCAGAGATTCGTGCACGAGAGTACTTCTATCCTATATTATAAAGAAAAGGTGAAACATGTGGCTGGGATTTTATTTTATTTAGGACAGATGAGTTGGCGTTGATTTTCATGTAGTAGCGCCTGGCAAGCAAGATCTGTCAACCCCATTACAATACTAGCCGTAGATTAGGTATTCTATTATCTTATTTGATACTCTAGCAGGACAGATGTTTCATGCTTATGCAATCATAAACTGTAGAGATGACATACTTCTAACTCATTAGAGCCGTCCAAATCGTGGGACCCAATGCAGAAATTATAAAAACATAAAATGTTCCTAACCTCTAATTAGTGGACCTTTTTTAATTATAGACCGTTTACTATTTCCATTCATCAATCCACCAAATTTTGAGAATCCATTCAGGATAATCGCTCTTTTAAGGTCCAAAGTATGTAGGCCCACTATTTGGACCGTTAGATTTGAGATAAACGCATGCACGTGTTTCAGTGCGTGTGTATGAACCATCAAACTCTCGCAGAGTACCCAAGTATTTCGTTGTAGGGTTATTCTGAAGATTTTGATCAATGCCTGATGATGTTTCAGATGATGGTGCGGATGGTGATGATGATAACGAGGATGAGGTGCCAGGTGGGCCCCACAGGTGTACGGCTGCACCTTGGACGGGCAGCAGCGCGTGCTCGTTGCAATCCAATCTACTCCTGACTACAGAAAGATGCCGTCAGGTTTCTGTCTTCTCTGTCCGTATATGAAATGAATGAAAAAAATCTTCTGCTTCCATGTTATTCATCGAATGGTCCCCTTTTCCTAAAATGACCCTGACATTTGTACAGATTTACGTTTCTGTCCTTGATTCTGATTGGCCAGATTTACCTGCACCACATTCACTTCCTTTCGACGCTTTGCTAATTCCACACGCGTATGTGTACACGCCACCGTATTTGATAATTTGGAACACTTGTTTTAGATCTGATCCGTTAAAAATTCTCGTAACACTGCTTTTAGGATGTTTCAGTTATTGGATGGTCCTAATTGAATGAAACGAATAGACGGATAAACTGAGTTTTTTCTACCCGTCTGTTTTTTTTCCAATGATGTGGAGCAGTTGACTATTTAAACGGACTGATTTTATGGAATTTGAATACAAATGGTGGGGTCCACTTGATGGATGGATTTCTATTCGTCTTATTGGCACGAGTGCTTGCATGTGATCATGTGAAAGGCTATACTAGCGTGTGAGGTGTTGTAGCAGCTACTTCCAATTGATACGGGGGAGCGAATTAGGTGCGGCCCTGGCCCAACTTAATACATTTATTTTATATCTACACCGTCCACATATTTTTATGTATCATTTTCGTACATGAGCCCAAAAATAAAGAAGATCCAATTCTCAGGTGAACCTTGCGAAAAGAAAAGTAGTTTTCAACCATTAATTGGCCACAACAGTTTTGGATCAAGCTGACATTTGTTTTATCCCTTAATCCATGTTTATTTACCTTATCGAGAGGTTGGATAGCACATAAACATTACGTAAACCTTACAGTGGGCCCTAGACAAATTTTAATGGTAAAGCGTTCCATCACAAGATTTTCCTATAGTATGGTCCACCTTAGATTTGTATATTCTTCATTTTTAGGTTCATGCCATAAAATGATCAGTTAAAACAGATGGACGGCGTAGATATAAAATACATACATCAAGGTGGGCCCCACAGTAAGGGCTGCACCGGCTTAATTGGGGCCTGGGCTGCACATAATCCGCTCCCTTGATATGGACACCCACCTGGCAGATAAATATACCCTCTGATTTCTATTTAAAACAAGTCAGTAGTACAGGTTTTAGATCGTCCTGTGATGCTGTTTTACCAAAAGTAAAAATAGGTGGGAAGTAGCTTAATGTGTTTGTTTTGCACCATTTGAAAACTTGTGGTGTTCATTCTCCTCACATGTGAGGACTTATGTACAATTATCCAGACCATCCAAATTATGGGTCCCATTGAGGATGGAGGATATGTCACCAAACACCATTCAATTAATAGCAATTGACTACATGGTTAAAAAGTAGAATAGCTAGTGGTCCATACTGAAAGGAGAAATTCATATGGTTATGACATTTTATCAGAGTAACTCTTCGGGGGGACGCCGTTTGGCTTGTGTCCCCTCACAAAAGCCAGCTATTCGGTGTCAAAGCTTTATGAACCTTGACATGATGTTTTGTTTTATACACGTCGTTTTGCCTCGCTTGTTTTAGGACATAAGCCGAAAAATGAGACAAATCCAAAGCTCAAATGAGCCATACTATAGGAAACAATATGAAAAATAATCTTGACTGATAAAATCTTCTTAGGGCCCACGTTGATGTTTATTTGTCATCCAGAGTGTTTGCCTTGAAAAACACAAATACCAGCAAAATTCAAAACTTTTGTAGCCCTTAATGGCGTGTTTGGTCCTTGGAATTGAATGGTGTTGAATTGTATTAGATGAGATTAATTAACATTATTATTGCACAATGATTGCATGTCTGTAAATACCATGGTATTGTAGTCATCCAATTCCATGTTTGGGATAAAAATTTTGCTACGGGAAAACACCGGATTAAGCAAAATCATGTTTGGTGGACTATGAAATTATAATCAAGGGACCAAATTCTTAAAGGATGTCGTTCATGTGTACACATATATAACTAGAATGTCACATGTAAATGGTGTACATGGATGGATGGCATGGATAAACGTGTGCATCAATGTGGGGCTCACATGTGTAGTGAATTTCAAAATCCACATGGGAACAATCCCAATTCCACTGGACTAAATGCAATTCCATCCTACTTAATCCTAACCTATTTCATCCTCTCCAAATGCTGGATGGAATTGCAAGGGACCAAATGCAATTCTATCACACGTAATTCCATCTAATACCTGTGTCAAACGCCCCTAAAAGGTTTTCAACATACCCACGTGAGGATGTGTTTTGCCTTAGTTTATAATTCATGCCTTAAAATGACTTAGAAAAAAAATGGATAGTTGAGATGAAACTTATACATAATGGTGAGGCATGCATAGCTTTGGATTTTTCTCATTCTTTAGCTCATGCCTTAAAATGATCTAAATAATTGAAAGGATAATGCGGATGATATATATATATATATATATCATGGTGGGGCCCACAAAGCTTTGACACCAGCTAGCTGGCCAGTGTTGTTTGGGTCACTAGCCAAACGAATCACTCCTTAATATGCTTCATCGACCAGTTGGTACAGCTAAATGTTTACTAGTGAGGTGTAACGACCGTACCATTTTTCTAAATGGTGGTGGAAGATTAGAGATAAGAGTAGAAGTGGATGGGGTTAAAGGAGCCCACAACCCCACCCTCTCTGAGGAATTGACGTGGCGAGTTTCCATTGGCCAGTGGTACATGAGTCGTTTGGGTTGTCAAACGGCCAAGTACGCACACACAACAAAACAACTCAAAAGAAAAAGGCTGCAGGCAACTTACAACTAACCAATCAAAACTCGCAACCTTATCTTACCTACTTTATTAAATGATTCTCATATATAAGTTAGGTATGCAATAATAGTGTAGTTACATGGCAGATTTAATTGGTGGGGTATCATATAGCTGTGAGAGCTTGTTGCGGAATTGCATAATGATCTTGCTGTGCATTGATATGGAGATATGAAGAAATAAATGACTTACTTTGATGTCATTGTTGTAGATAGAGATATTGGGGTTTTTCTTTCTTAAAATTTTTTAGAGAAAATATGATGGGGCTCAAGATTCTATCGATGGTATGTTAATATAGGTTAAAAGGGGTGAGGAGTTTGAAACTCATCAAAACTCATCTCCCCAAGGCTCCACACAAATTGGTAATCCTAGTTCCTCTAAAACATTGCATGCCTAAAGTTGTAGTACTTCACCCCTTGCATGAATTTCTATATGTTTCACAACTTAGTAGAGCCCACTGGTACACTCGATCACATTATCCAACCTTTAGATTAATCCAGTCCGTTGATCAATAAGGCCCAACCTATAGGATTCTTGCAACAACTAAGTATATAATGAGTAAATATTTAAAAGAAAAAGATTGCCGCTATGTATAGTGTTAAGACTCAAATATTGCATAATTTTTTTCATTTACATCTTGGTTTTATGAACATGAATCAACTTAATATTCTATTTTACTCATATATGTGCTGCAAGGTGAATTTAAAAACTTGAATTGAAAAAGGATGCTAAAAAGCATGGATTTGATGCTCAAGAATCACCAAGGCAAGGGATGAATCTTAGGAGACAAAGATTGAAGAATTCACATGCCAATGATCCAAGAAAATCAAAATAGACCTCAGTTAACCAATTAAAACTCACCATGTCATTTCAGTAATATTATTGTGATTCTCCTACACAAATTAGACAACAGAGGCCCACATCACACTCGGGAGGGATGGGTTTATCAACATTGTTTATCCATTTTTTCATGTCATTTTAAAATATAAGCTAAAAAATGAAGGATCCAATATCAAGTTGAACATGTTGTGGAGATTAAACTCATACATTTTTGTGTCTAATGATCAAGTAGAAGCCTTAGATTTGTTTTAATTTTGGGCTTATAACTTAAAATGACATAGAAAAATGAATGGACAATGATGATAAACCCATACATCATGGTGGGCCCCTTAGAGCCCTAGCTTATTTCAAACCTGGGAGGGCAAGGATAGTACTGATAACAGTAGTGCAGTGACATGGCAAGATTTAATTGGTCAGATGAAAGATAAAAGAGTGCTTTTTATTTTTGAACTGATCATGTACAACCATTAATCAAATCTCGCCATGTCATCACACCATTTCTTACTATGGCAAATGACTCACTACCTAATTAGTCTTGTTAGGTAAAATCCCACAGATCAAATCCAGCCCATGGTGCAAGTGGGGCCGTATCTAATCCATGTCCAAAAGTATCCGAGGTGCCACTCTTATTGTGGGGCCATGATGATGTATTCATGGTAAATCCTCACCATCTATCTATTTTTCTATATCTTTTTAGGGCATTTATTTTCTTCATGAGCCCAAAATTGAAGGGATCCAAATCTTAACTGGACCATGCCATAGGAAACAGTGGTGATTGACCATTAAAAACTTCTTGTGGGCCACACATATATTGGATCAAGTTGATATTTATTTATTTTTTTCCTTCATCTGAGCTTGTGTGATGTTATTAATAGGTGGGATGACAAATAAATGTTAGGGAAATATTACGTGGGACCTAGGAATTTTTTAACGATGGCATGTTTAATTAATTGTGTTTCTTCTATTATGGTCCACGTGAGATTTGGGTTTGCTTTCTTTTTGGGTTATACCCTTAAATGTTATGGAAAAGCGAATGGACGGTGTGAATATACAATACATACATCAAGGTGGGGCCCACAGTAACAGCCGCAACTTCTTGGGGAAGGCCGGGACCGCACTTAGAGCTGTACACGAACCAAGTTAGCTCGATTGACTCGCTCGACTTAATTCAAAAAAGCTCGATTTGACTTGTTTCAAAGCCCAACTTGAATCGAGCGGAGTACAAGCTAACCGACTTGACTCGGATTGAACCCCAACTCAAATCAAACTTAGATCGAATCCGTTCGGTGACTCAATTATTTTGATATTGATGTTGATCTGCAAGTGTTTGATGAGATGACTCAACGAAGTGTCAGCTAGTGGTGAGGAAGGTATGGATATGAAACAAATACCCTTGTATTTTGATTTTTATTTTGCTTACTGAGTGTTTGATGAAATACTTGTAAACCTATGCTGTTATTTTACATTCCGTGAAAAATTAAAGGTGCACTCCACGTGTTTAAGAAAACGCCGTAGAGGCTCAATCTTGGCTTGAACTAGCCTGAGCTGCTAACCGAACCAAGCCGAGCTGGCCAATCAAGCTTGGGGTCGACTGACTTGAGCTGAGTTTGAGCTAGGGTCAGCTAGTGGTCGAGCCAAATCAAGTTGTGCCAGGGCAGACTTGTGTACACCTCTAACCGCACCTAATCCGTTCGCAACTTAGAACACTTGCACGTAAGGCTGTCAACGGGCCGGGCCCGGGGTAGAGGTCGGCCTGGTTTTGAACTGTTTCGAGCCGAGCTTATTCAAAATTCAGTTTTTTTTAAGGACCGAGCCACGCACGTTGACACCTCTAGCTGCACGCATACCGTGTTTCATGGTTCATGTAAAAGCTATGAAACTCCTGGGTGAGGGACACGTGGCAAATAGATCTAGTGATCGAGGCTGTTGTTCTGGTGGTCCACCACCTAGATAGGCCATGTTACAATAGGCAAGGTTATTGGACCATCATAGCCGTCTAATAAATGGAGGGTGAGGAACAGTCAAGAGCATCTGACCAAGTCCAACCAGTAAAACTCAGAAACAAATGGATTGTCCTGCTTGATAGACATGTTGCCACGTGTACTCTGAGGAGGGCACTCATAGATGATAGAAATGATATTTGGGCAGAGTTATTTGATATTCTAATAAGGAGCTTGAAAATCTACACGTATGCACACAGTCTCATCGCACGTGTCATACATGTTTCAATCCACACTTTCCATATTGTGGGCGCAAATACGGAAGACCATCAAAATGATATTGAATTGCAATCACAACCTTTGATTATTGAACTTTGTTGAATTTGGACCCGTAACTATTCTTCAGTTCAACTTTCCATTTGATGACCACAAAACCGACGGTTAGTATCAAATTTCATTGTGGCCTTTTGAGATGCTATGGTTCTTACCAATCCATAATAATTTAAGTTGGAGATGGAAATTGTACTTTATTGATGGACCGTCCAGATTGATCGAATGTACTGTCCAAGTGTCCGGATGCAACTAGGAGCACCACAACTTAGAGTGTCTCTGAGACCACCGGATCATCTCTCTAGCTAAATTCAGGAGGGGTACTTATTTTTTACACCGACCATGGTCGGTAGATGATGGTAAGTACACGAACCTCTCCTTTTTTAACATCACAGGTGGCTGCATGAAAAGGATGGCTCAGATTAACGTGAGCAGCATTTGGTGAATTTTACATTACTCTCTGCTATAAATGAGGGCCTAGTTAAAGATTTTCAGCTTAGAGGGCAATGTCATGTTGTTTCGTGAAGATAGATTACAACTTTTTAGATATTATCAAATGAATTATTTTTCTACTTACAACATTAGATAAGTAACTTTTTTACTTAAAATTATTTAATCACTTGAATTTTTTTTTTAATAAGTGATTAAATAGAGGCATAAGGAGAGATAAAATAAACTATAAGCTAATAAGTATGTTATTTACCAAACATTTTTATCTTATTAATAAGTAGAAACTAAGATAAGTTACTCGTGGCATAAGTAACTTATCTTAAGCAACTTAAAATTCAAACGTCCCCTTAGTGATGTAATAGAAGTCTTGTACATCGATTGTAAAATCCAAGCTAACTCAAACCCTCGTAAAGTTTGTATGTAGTTTGGGTCTGGTACCATGACTCAACATTGAGATTAGGGGTGAGTGCCCATGTGGTGTGGGTGGGTGTGTGAGTGTATGGGGTTGTGGGTGTGTGATAAAAATAAAAGATAAAAAATTGTATGTAGTCTTACTACCCCACCAGGACCTAGCTAGACATGGGTAGTCGTGTTAGGGGCTTTGTGGGGGCTCACCATGATATATGTTTTTATCTAATCTATCCATCCATTTTGACAAATGATTTTAGTTCATACAAGAGGTGGAAGAAACTTACAATGATGAGAACTCCTTCAAAATTTTTAAAAACCTTAATTTTTTCTTTGTAGAACCACTAATATGCTTAGTATTACCCTAATCCCAATACACCTAATATAGATATTATTACAAATAGAATAGGAAACAAAACATGTACTTTCATAGATATGTGTTCACTGTCAATCTAAGGGTCAATCGATCAAGTAAGCACCAATTTGATCTATCAAACTGCTAAAAAACATCCAGAGAATTTTGGGGTATTTTCCGAATATCATTGATCGATCAACCTGATTATTCGATCGATCGAACATGGTCCAAACTATCCAATGAGCAATCTATTTAATTCTGAAGAAGTTCAATCGATCGAGCAAGGCTGTTAATCATTCGAAGTCCCCTATTTCAACAAGATTGAAGACATCCATCCAACACTTTCAATATTCAACCTTCAACATTAAGTGAGGGGAGGAGAGCTGAAAAAATGACCCACAATTTTCATTAAAAATTAGTTTAAGCACTTAATAATCTAGATTTTTCAAATAATATGAATCATATAAGTACTGAAAATAAGTAATTAGTGTTAAAAATAAATTTTATCAAATGGCACCTAAATGCAGAATGAACAGATAAGATCTATCTTACACTTGTGTATTGATAACATGGAGGCATGGAGAACGACCCATAAAGGATTTGAAATTAAATTAATTATTTGCAAGAGTATATTTAACAAAAACAAAAAGTTACATATTTCACTTAAATGACAAGAACATATGAAAGATCCGTAACATGTATTAATAGATGTACATGTATCCACTCAAATCCATCCTATCACAAAAAGTTGAAAGAATAGTTGTCCATAGAATATAGCATGTTACGGGAGAATCTGAGCCGACCTCGATTGAAGCCAGCTCGGCTCAGCCACATCCTTGGATGGTTCAACCGGACTTCGTTCAAGGTTTGCTTGGCCAAACGAGCGGCCGCATTAAATACTTCATCAGGGAAGATAGCGAAGCCACAAAGGTCCAACTCTTGACAAGATATGGGCTCAGGCTATTTAGACCGCACCGATTGTTAGTGCTTGGGGCATGCCTGTCTACAATTGATCTGACATGATCCGAGCCTAGACAAGGTTAGCAGTGCTCAGCTCATCTGCCCTGCTTGAGTCCAGATGACCAATCGAGATAGTGCGGTTGAGCCGAGCTTAACCCAGTAACTCATCATGGCATTAACCGTTGCACCACGATCATAGAGTAACCGACGACATCAACGCACGCGTAGTTCCCGCCTGCCATCTGTCCAAATCTCTAATAACACGTGTCCCGGTCCCCACATGAAGGGTCCTCATTAATCATGACCCTCCAATGAAAAATCAGATCAATCACAAAAAAGAGATATTGAAATATTTTTTGTAGATTTCATGAAATAATGAAGAAAGATCTAAGACTTGAAAAATTGCGAGTCTTCATCTATGTGAATTAAGACTCGCTTTGTTGGACTGAGCCCTAACTCACCAACTTATTCAAAACTCAGGGTCTGAAACATAGATGGAATGGGTCGACCCACAAGGCATGTGGGTGGTCCAATTCCAAGGTAGATCAACTAGGAAGCTTCTACTCAACTCATGCACCATCTGAGCCAGATTCAAGTCAATACAAACACATGCATGAACCACTAACCAACTCAAAACAAGAGTCCTGGGTTGTTGTTTTCAAAGGATCCAATCCAGAGTTTGAGTTCAAATCAAATATCATGCACCTAGTTGACTCAGTGACTCATGGGGGACTACTCTGAGTTCAATACCGAGTCCAAATTCGAGTCAAGCAACAGACAAGCCACTAACCAACTTATAAGTCATACTCTGATCCCAGGTGAAGTTTCCCAAAGACCCAAGTTGGAACTCAAGTCGGCATAGACTATCATGCTTGGAGCAACTCAGTGATGATGCAGGGAAGGATGTGATGAGGTCGATCACCATCTTCCTCAAGGAATAACTACTCTGAATTAACGAAGATCTTTGGATTCCTCGCAAAGCTTATTTGATTTCACGATGGATAAGAATAAATTTAATTTTTTATAAATTTAAGATAAATTGATTGATGCTATAAAATAAAATTACAATCTATTAAATAATAAACTCAAACCAATGACAGAGTTTTAAACTCTAACTCCCTAAAAATATAACTTACTATAACTAGTAAACTTATTATTTATATACGATCACCATTCCTACAAGACTTCATGGTTTTCAGCCAAAAATATTAAGTTTCCAATTTAGCCTAACCATGTTGTTCTCCTCACTTTTCTAAGCCCTTTTTATGTTGGGCACGACTTCTACAACTCAAAGGATCAAAAGTTATATGTCAGCTAAAACTTATTATTTATAGTAAAAACGAAAATTAAAGGGACTTTCGACCATCGATCTGATGAAATATTGCAAATCCGGTGTGGGCAACCTAGCACTGTTGGTTGGCTAAAGTTGCTTTTCCTACCCCAAAATCATATATGATATGTCGAAAAACTCATTCTGGTTTATAAGATACAACTGTTTTAAGGTTCTAACGGTCCGAATCATTTCCACCTCCAATCGAGCCTTCTTTGGTTCATCTTTGCCATGAAAGTGTTTGCAACCTGCTCTACATCAATTGGTTCATGAGGGCTAGTTTGACTAGGTTCCAACTCGAGTCAAGACCAACCCACAAGCCACTGACCAACTCAAAACTCTGGTCCTAGATGTAGTTTTCAAAAGACCAAAGTCAAAACTCGAGCTTGAATCAGTGATCATGCTTAGAATCAACCCAAGTGAGTCATAAGGGGCTACTCTTAGTTCAATATTGAGTCCAAATTCAAGTCAAGATCAACACAAGCCACTAACCAATTCAAATCCCAAGCTCCACATAGATTCCAAAAGACCCAAGTTGGAAATCAAACCCGAATCAGCTATCGTGCTCCGAGTCGACTCAGTGACTTAGTAGGGACCACACTGAGTTGGATACCAAGTCAAATTTAGATAATTTTTTTTTCTCCCTCTCTTTTTCAAATGAAAGATTAGTGTCCTAGGCAGGTTATGAAATCGTATGTGATTTAGATGGTTGGTATACTTTATTTAACCAAGGAATCAAGCACTCGAACTAGAGTTGTACATGAGTCAAGTTAGCTTAGTCAACTCGCTCGACCCGACTCGGAAAAGCTCGACTCAAAATTAGATTCGGACCGAGTCAAGTTGGTTTTTGGAGCTCGAAAAAATTGCGAGCCGAGTTTGAGCTTGTCCAAGCTCGACTCGACTCAGATCGAACCTCAACTCAAATCGATTCAGATGGAATCGACTCTGTGACTTGGTTATTTTGATATTAATGTTACTTGCTGAGTGTTTGATGAAATGACTCAACGAAGTGTTGTTTTAGGTGCATACATTCTCCATGGGATTAGCTTGTGGAGAGAAAGGAATGAATACGAAACAAATCACTACAAAAAAACAAAAGAAAACTTTACATTATAAAACTACTCTTATATCTTGATTTTGATGTAGCCCGCCAAGTGTTAGATGAAATGCACGTAAATTGTTGCTATTGTTTTATATTTTGTGAAAAATTAAAAAAGCACTATATATTTGAGAAAATGTCGCACAGGTTCGAACTCAACTCAAACTGGCACGAGCTACTAACCAAATTGAGTCAAGCTGGCCAATCAAGCTTAAGGACCGAGTTGAGCCGAGATCGAGGTAGGGTTGGATCCTTACTCTTGCTCGGGTGGTAGACTCTCAGGAGTTTCAACACCCAGTCAAGGGTTCAAGTATCCATAGGTGGTGAAATCTAACTAGGTGTAAGTGTGTGGAGGCGTGTGTGTGTGTGCGTGTGTTTAAAAAAAAAAGAAAAAAGTTCAAGGTAGGGTTAGCTACTAGCCGAGCTGAGCGGTTCTATGCCAAGCTTGACTCGGTTAGACTACTGTACATCTCTAACTCGAACCCAATCATCTATCATGCGTCAAGTCAACTCATCGACTCGGTAGGGACCTCACTGAGTTGGATACCGAGTCCAATGTGGATTTTATTTTATTTTATTCCTCTCCTTTTCAAATGAAAGATTAGTGCCCTTGGCTCGAGTTAGGAAATCAGATGTGATTTAGATGGTTGGTGTACTTTAATTACCCAAGGAATCAAGCACATGTGCCGAAGCATCGGTGGAGTACATAAGAAAAAACAAGGAGGACATGAAAACGACTAGATTCTCTCACTGGGTGAGAAGGCTTTTTAAAACAACAACACCTGTCGAGCAAATCGCATAGGAAATGACAGCCCCCCCTCCAAGAGAAAAGGAAGGATCGAAATCCCCCCCACTCACAGAAATCAGATTTATCCATTTTTTTTTCTATTTTCTAGACCATGATGTACCATCCTATGCATGCGTATGTAATATATCATGCACATGCATGGTTTAAACTATTTATATGCATCAATCCAAGCCATCCAAGACATTGGTCCACTTGTATATGGTGGTCATATAGAGCTTGTACACTCAGCATGCTTACAAGTCAATCCATGTTGTTTTCGAATTAGCTATGTTTCTCATTCACTCTACTCTTTTACACTGAGATTCAATTCTAACCGTCCATCACACTGGATCCGAACTGGGCCCATGATTTGGCCATTCTAATCAAGGTTTGTGCATGCCATGTGTACATCATGTATGTGTATGTTATGATGTGTCATGCAGTCCACAAAAGCATGGTGCATTTTCCTCATTTTAATCTACTCCTGACACTAAATAGAGGTGTGGCAGAAACCATGTTACCCAAAAGCAATATGATGGGATTTGAAGCACGCATAAACAAGCTTGAGACAAAAGAGGGGCATGCCCACATAAAAATACAATTTTAAAATAATAAAAAAAAGGGGCCCTGGCCCATGCGAGTGTGGTCTGGATTTCACCGCATGAGAGAACTGAAAAGGCTATAGGATTTTTATTTATTTATTATTATTAGTTAAAATGAGACAGGTATGCTTTGATGTGTGTTAGCTTTTGGAAGAAAGCGATTGGTGGGAAGTTTCCTTCCTTTTTTTAAAAAAATAAAATTAAAAATTAAAAATCTCTGTTGGGTGTTTTTTATTTTTTGGCCCATAAATTTCAATGGTTTGAGTTCATACGTACAAATGTAAACGCTGGATTTGAAGGACTTGGATTCAGTAGTGACCCCAAACCCTGTGGGCCCCATTATGATGTATGTAATTTTATCCATTCCATCCATCTATTTTGCCTGCTTATTTTTGGGCATAATCTTCAAAATGAGGCAGATACAAATCTCAGGTAGATCACACCATAGGAAACAGTGGTGATTTAAAACTCACCATTAAAAACTTACTGGTGCTACAAAAGTTTTGGACCAAGCTGACGTTTTTGTTTTGCCTTCATCCACGTTTGTGTGACCTAATCAACAGGTTAGATGGAAAATAAACATTACAGTCGGCCCTAGAGAGTTTTTAACGGTGGAGGTTCAATCACAACTGTTTCTGGTGGTGTGGTCCACCTGAGATTTGGATTTTTTATTTTTTATTTTTTATTTTTCTGACTCCTTAAAATGAGCTGGTAAATAAGTGGATAAAACAAATACATCATGGTGGGCCCACAGAACTTTTCCGGTACCAACCAGTAGGGAGGTGGGTACTGGAGGGGTCACTACCGAATCCGAGTCCGGTTTTGAAGGGCTATTGAATATGTAGCGCCATATCTCTCCGTAGTGCATATGGGTGGTGATCTATCCATCTGGGCTGTCCATCTGGTGGGACCTATCATGGATTTCTTATGTCTAAAAAATAAAACTTATTAGGCGATCCTGAGTTGAAATTTTGACTGTTAATAATTTTTGTCTTCCACCGTTGATTTAAAGGCCATTGATTAGATGTCTAGGATCATCTGATTTTGTGCGTATTTTGCAATCTTTGCCATCCATAGTAAGGCAACAAGATGGACCGTCTCAATTGTCAAGTCACCCAGACATGTATGCAGTGGAGATATCAATCTATGTCAATGTGTATCTTAAGGTAATTTTAAAAGAGGATCCTATTCGCTGAAGAGGTAGGCCCCACCTTAAAGATCATTGAATGGAAAACCCACTCAGATCCTTTCATCAGGTGGGCCACACTGTAGAAAACAACAGATCGCTGATGGATACAATTTGTGGCCGTTGGATTTACTCAATGCACACATGTGGCCACCTGATGACTGGATCATCCTAGCTTTCGCACCCATGATTCTTCAATGTGGGGCCTACATTTTCAGCGGCTAAGATGTCTTACACGCATGAAAACTTGTGGCACCATCCACTTCTTCCTGCCAACAAGCCACTCGTTTAGGAAATCAATACCATTTAAAAGATAGGCCCCACAAGGGCCATCACGTTTATCAAAAATCAAGTCAGACCGCTACTCAGTGGACCACACAAGTATGTTGAATTAAATCATTAGATATCCAGCGGTACTGATGTTAGGGCCCACCTGATGAGACGACCCTATTAAAGTATATAGTCTTGTATTTAGATGAATTGCAGTATATTTAAGTGGGAGTGCACATATATTCAATCGTCATGTAGTGTACCATATCCTCGAAGATAAGGATGTATTTTTTATAATTATTTAAATTTAATTAGGAGTTATCTGTTGTACTTGATCACCATCATTAATAAAGAATTCCAAAGAACCGATAATGCAAAATCATTTTCACACCGGACTTGAGTGGGGTGGCCTGCGGGATATATGGGTACATTAATAGTGAATAACTTACGGAGATATAAGGGTACATTAATAGTGGATAACTTATGTGAGGCGAGTGGTTCGTGTGAGGTAAGCCCCACCCGTGTGACACCTGTGGCTTGTGTAAAGCAGAATCCATGTGAAGTAAGGCCATAAGCAGGTTCGGCGGATGTCTTAATCCATGGGATGTGGGCAGGAGATATGAGATGAAGGAATTGATTCACGGATTCAAACTTTCAAAGCAATTGGTCAATTGTCCATTCTCATTAGAAAATTATTTTAATTCAAATCTCACTGGAAATATTAGTAGATATTTCAATTAGCGTGCCGGTGGTTCTCAAGCCTTATTTTTCATATTTCTACATTTATAGGGACCCGAAGCAGTAAAACGTTTTCACGTGGAAAAATGCAATGTGTATATCAATTTCTAACTACAAATAAGCAAAGATAGAAAAAGTTTTGGCGGTGGGCCATAAAAAGGACAGTTGGCATATTCTGATAGGTAACGTCCAAACCGGCAGTTTCAACTGCCTTTCAAGATTTTTATTTTTATTTTTATTTTTATATTATTTTTTTTTACTGAAATCTACTGGTGGATTTTAAATTACACATGGAGTAATGGAGCAGGCTTTTTTTCTGTTTTTTCTTTTTGTTATTATACGTTTAGAAAGATACATGGCTTAAAGCAAGTCCTGAGCAAAATTCACTGAAATGTGGAGGTGGGTTTTGAATTACACCTGGAATAATGACATGGCATTCCTCAGATTTTCTATTTACGAAAGTTTCAGGCATTTTCACCAAAATCTAGAGGTGGGTTTTGAAGGAAACTTAGAAAATTCTCACGAGTATTCAAAAAGACTATGATTTCTTTTGTAAGAAAAGAAGCTAAGCTGGAGGTAGGCTGTGAAGGACAGTTAGAAAAATCTGATTGGGTATCTTTTAAAATTTTCAAAGGGAGAGAGAGAGAGAGAGAGAGAGAGAGAGAGAGAGAGAGAGATTGTGCTTGAAGAGAAGAGCATCTTCATATCTTTATGTCCTTGGAAGGGCTGTCTGGGCTTTATGTAGAGGAGTGGGATCTGTTTTTTATTCCAGTTCTGTTTTGTTTTGCCTTCTCTTTCTGATCCTCTCCCACACTACAGCAATACAATACTGCAGCTGATTTCTCCACCACAAGCATCCCCACCTTGTCTTGCCTCCCTCCACAGCCTGTCAATCTTGCATTAATTTTGGGTTAGATGTGTTGTTTTTCAAGGAAAGTAGGACTGTTTTTGTCTATGGAAGTTGTGGATATCTGGGTCTCAGTGGGACTTCTTCTGTTGGCCGCGGCCGAGGCACTGGTCAACTAGGCCTCCTGAGAGAATGAGTGATGGGTGCTGATGAGGAGGAGATTTCTGTATTGTTTTGTGTCTTGCAATGGCAGATGGATGAGAGGAGGGGTTAGTGGGAGGAAGATGCTTCATAAGCAATTGCAACATAGTTCTTCTCACCGTTCAATCTCGCAGGTGATATGATCTTCTCTTTCTTCTCCTTCA
Organism: Magnolia sinica; assembly: GCF_029962835.1. Taxonomy (NCBI): domain Eukaryota; kingdom Viridiplantae; phylum Streptophyta; class Magnoliopsida; order Magnoliales; family Magnoliaceae; genus Magnolia; species Magnolia sinica. The sequence continues at coordinate 4,544,604 of NC_080581.1, read as the reverse complement.
TCTATCTTAAATTTGTTTTTTAATCACTGTTTGTTTGGATCACTTATTCTTTTTGCAACTACTACTTTTTCCTCCTTCTGAAAATACTATGATTTTTTATTTTTTATTTTTTGTCTGTGGAAAGGTAGTGCTATGTAAATAGCTCTTGTTCATGATTTTTGGGTAGGATTGGGATTTTTTTAAGGTAGAATTGAATTTATGGGCAGCAGCTTCAGCTTTGTATATCAAGCTTTCTTGAAAGTTCTATTCAATTTGGGTGGCTTTTCTTAAGATGGAGGATTTTCTCAAGTATTTCAGCTTATCAGAGAGGCCTTTTTCTTCCTTTGTGACACCAATCGTTGGAAATTTTTAGCCAGGGAGAATTATCGATCACGATTCACGGACTTGATTGTCGAAGGATGACAGACATGCCTTTTTTTGTGATGACAGATGCATCTTTACTTGAATCTCGCCTTCGGAATTTCCAGGATTTTTTATAGTTTAGCTCTTCTTGCATGGATATGTTCTGCATCAAGAAGTTGAGGTCTGCAATGATTCCGTGACGAGCTGTATAGAGGGACTTATTTTTACAGTGGTCATTTATCAGGTCGATGAAGGTCTCGATGAGCAATTCGTGTCTTCAAAAGAAGGAATTTCTCAATCATGGACACCTTGGCTTGTGGCCCCTGACTGATATACTTTCTGTACACCATATGGCCATGTAAAACCTCTCATAAAGATCATACCAGACCCACTGATGGTCATTGATCGTGTCTCTTGATATGGACCACATCTAAAAAAATCCTTGAAAACCCATGTCAGGATTTGAGTGCTGGCCTTAAAGAATATTCACGTGGGCATCTTTTACAGATTGTGGACTTCACAGATTCCCCAAAAAGGATATTTGGATGTCTTGAAATGGAAGATGGTTGAGCTACATCTGCTGCAATATAGGCAGTTCTTTCAATGCTTTCAGTCCCTCAAAAATTCTGTTTTTGTGAGTCATCTGAGGATTAAACAGTTTGGTATGGTAGCACTGGTAGTATGGTCGTGTTTAGTACGCGTTTGGGTGCACAATTCAAATGAAATCTGATAATTCAATTCAATAAAGCAGACATGCCCAATGTGAGGTTAGCCCAACTCCATTCATTTGCCACCATGGTCATTTCAGATTGGACTTGAAACGTACAGGCCCCACTGCGGTTGGTCATATCCTCTTCAGTGAATCATGAATCACAAACCAACATTTTGATTGTCAGAAGAACAATGCAACAGCAGTTTCCCCAAAATAAATCTTTCTCAATGTTTCTAGTATGAAAAATTACCATGGCTGGTTACTTAGTGTTATTTGATCCATGGCGAATTCGGTCATCTTCTATTTCTTACCAGAGTAGGAATTTAACGCTTCCGGCATTCGTTGGTTTAGTGGTGAATATACAGCCAATGGAGAGCTTTGAAGTCTCAAATGCATTTCTGCCCAATGGATTCTAGGTCTAAAAACTGTAAGAAAGTTCTTGGGTCATGTTTCTTTTATTAATTAGATATGATCTTTCTTTTATTAATTAGATATGATCTTTCACTTGGGTTTCTAGTTTTTACAGTGGGGCCATGTTTTTGTGATCTAGACCATTGCTTACAAAGAGAAATGCAGCAAGTACTGTCCACATTCTTCCTGTCTGTGAGATTTTTGGAGCATGATCCATCCATTGTGGGTCGCATCAGAGAAACTGTCTAGATTGGAGAATCGTCGGCCCTACTCGCAATACTGTGTACATATTCCCGACGTCTTTCAGTCAAGGATCATATAGTTCCTCTAGAGATAGGTTTGTGAGCATTGTGTTTTCTAGAGATGTAGTTGTACCCAAGATCAAGCAGTTCATGGATAGATAGATATTTCGTTTTAGATCCAAACCAGGGGATTTCATTTGTAGTTTGTACGTGATCATGGTTTTTCTAGTTGGAGGAGTTTAACTTGAGGTGCATTTGGTTGCACCACATATCATAAAATTCCATCATATTTTTCACCAAGTTAGACTATTTAATCATTAAATTTCATGATACTTGTGCAACCAAACACGACGTTAGCCAAAGCAATCTCAAAATTGTGAGTTATTTTTTCATCTGAAATTGTGAGAAATCAAAGTGCTGTAGGTTTTACTACCTTAATTAAGTACCAGGATTGTTGAAACTTGAGCAACTTAATTCTTGAAAAATGGTGATGAACAACACAATATGATATTAGAAGAAAGACCGGTATAGATTCCATTACCTGTATTAGAAGAAAGATAAGTATAGATCCTATTACCTGTATACAGGATATCGTCCATATAATTACAAGGAACAATAACTCATTGAAATGAACCACTTTATGAAGAAAATATTGTCATAGAACATGTAAATCAAGTACCTCAACTTGAAGCACGAAGAAGATCTCAGAGGGTAAAGAGATTACAATTCGGATAATTACGTTGTTTACCTTCAAGAATTAGAGTTTCATATATGAGTAAAAAATAATCCACTAATATTAGCCCTAACTTATGCTTTTAACCACTCATGCACACACCAAGCTGAGCCAGGATATGTGACATGCGCACGCGCTGTGCTGGGTTAGGGTTAAGGTCTATGTATGGACTAATAGTGCACTCACATTAACAGTTTTACTCCACGAGTATACTCGCATTGTCGTTTTTGCACGAATTTTCATACCAAAGACACGTCTGTTTGGGTGGTAGCACCAATTGGGTTTAAACCCAACAAACCTAACCTATTTGAGACAATACTTTAAGCACCTAATTGAGGTCTATAAATGGACCTACTCTAATCTATTTTCATTTACTCAAAAATTGAAATGAGTTTACTCGGCGGAAAACTCAGTTGCAAAAAACCCAGAGACTAGCCCTAACTTATGCCTTGAACCACACATGCACACATTGAGCCGAGCCGTGGATATGTGACGTGCGGATGCGCTACGCTGGGTTAAGGTCAAGGTCTTTGTGTGGATTGAGAGTGCACTCACTTTAATAGTTTTTCTCCATGAGTATACTCGCACTGTCGTTTTTGGGTGAATTTTCAAACCAAAGACGTCTATTTTTTGTGGTCGCACCAATTGGATTTAAACCCAATAAACTCAATATATTTGAAACGATGCTTTAAGCACCTAATCGAGGTCTATAAATAGACCTACTCTAATACGTTTTCATTCACTCAAAAATCAAGTTCGTTCTCTACTTTTTTAAAATGTCATTGGGTTTTCTACAACTAAGTTTGCCGCCGAGTCAACTTATTTTGATTTAAAGTTTTGTGCGTTGGTTCAAGCCCATATACAACGAGTGCACCGTTGATTCCCGATTATAGTTATTGTATCTTGGAGACCAATTGTCTACGATTCCTCTTGCACTTGGGATGCACTCCAAGGAGGACAAATTTGGTTTCAAGCCGATTGACTCAGTTATGCCTCGACTCAAAGCAATAAGTTTTTCTTACTTCATTTTATTTTTATTTCTGTTTTTTAATTTTTGTGTACTATTTTTAGCACCTATTTCCAACAAAAACTAGATAAATTGTTAAGGGATTTACTTCAATTGCCATGAGACCTTCAATCCTCTAGGGTTCACTTCAAAATCATTTTGGCACTAGTGGCTTATTATGATCTCAAGCTATACTAGATGAATATGAAAATAGCATTTTTCAATGGGAACTTAGATAAGGAAGGCTACATGAAACAACTAAATGGCTTTATTAAAGAAGATAAAGAACAACTAGTGTGCAAACTGAAGACATCCATATATGAACTTGTACAAGTTTCTAGATAGTGGTATCTCAAGTTTAATCATATAATTGTTACCTTTGATTTTATTTTTTTAAAATACTACATATTAGTATATATATCTAAAAATCAGTGAGAATAAATTTATCTTTTTGATTCTATATATAGATGATATTTTGCTTGGTAGTAATGATATGAGAATGTTGCAAGAAACAAAAGATTTTCTCTTTGAAAACTTCGAATAAAAGATAAAGTGTAGCCTCATTTATTATTGGCATCAAAATATATCGAAATAGATCTCACAAACTGCTTGAATTATTATAGAAAGCATACACTGATATAATTCTTGAAAGATACACTATGAATAGGAGTGGTGATTCACCTATTGTTAAATGAGACATATTCAGTTATGACCAATGCTAAAATAAAAATATAATGATAGCACAAATGAAAGACAAACCCTATGCTTTTGTAAAGAGGAAGGAGCCTTATGTATGCACAAACTTGTACTTGACCTAATATCAACTTTATCATTAGGATGTTGAGTAGATATCAAAACAATTATGAGTCGGATTCCTAAAAACTTGCAAAGAAAACTATGTTGATCTTGGGGTTGGATCACTAAAAAGCTGCGAAAAAAGCTATGCATTATCTATAGGGAACCAAAAATTATATATTCACCTGTAAAGGATCTGATCAATTAGAAGTCATTGGATTTTTACACTCCAATTATATTATATGCATTGACAGCAAAAGTCGACATCTGATTATATTTTTGTACTTTGTTGGTGGAGCCATTTCATAGAAAATTGTAAAGTAGATTTATGTCCCTGCATTTACGATGGAAGTGGAATTTGTGGTGCACTTTGAGGTCACTACTCAGGTAATATAGTTGTGAAATTTCATCTCATGGGTTCGGGTTGTCAACACCATTTTTAAGCCGCTAAGAATTTTATTGTGATAATGTCACGGTAATATGTTACTATAGAAAATGACAAACATTTTGATTGAGCTAAGCATGTTGAAGTTAAACACACAAAAAGTGTATAGAATCGCTAAGTGTCTATTGAACATATAAGGTCTAACCAAATGATTGCATCCAATGATCAGAGGCTTACTACCAAACACCTATAAAGGCTATGTAGTCAGAATTGACCTAATTATGATATGATGTGCCATTGTCATTATTTTATGTAATAACATAAAAAACAGTATCTCATGTCATATTTTCATTTTGATTTCTTACTTTATGTATATAATTTTGTGATAGGTATAAGTAATGTATAATTGTTAGATCATTAATATTTAACAAGCCTTACACTTAGCCTATTAGTCTCTTTGTTAAGTACCAAGTTAGATGAAATTGATAGTATTGTAATACATGGAAATGACTATGTCATTAAATGATGTATAACTTCAATGGTTCGCATTAGTAGTTTCATTTAATCAAGGTATAATGCTCTATTAAAAAAGTTCAATGGATGAGAATGTTTTCTAGTGTAGCGCCACCAGAAGTGTCTTTTCTAAATATCTGAATCTAAGAAGAGTTTAATTTAGAAAATCAGTATTTTCAAAACTTTTAAAATGAATGGTGACAAAGTTCTCAAATTGTGGTCATATATGCCAAGTGGGAGAATGTTGGAAATATGTGTGTATGTGTATGAATGTACATACATACATACATATATATGTATATATACACATATATACATATATTTATGTATGTATTTATATGTATATGTATATATAAGGAGTACCCTAAATGACCACACTTTTCGACTTTCACAGACGACCTTTCACATTTCAAGGACGTCTTTCACATTCCAAATATGCCCTTTCACATTCCATAGGGGTGACTTTTCTTATTCAAATGTGATTTTATTTTAGTAAAAAAGTTTTTAAAATTTCATTATTAAAATTTTTTTAAAAAAATTTAATTAATCGGAGAAGGCAAAGAGTCACATACTTTATTGGTTCCTTTAATGGGTTGGAACCAAATCATCTATATATATATATATATATATATATATATATATATATATATATATATATATATATATATATATATATATATATATATATATATATATCAGGGCTTTTAGTCCCTCTCTTCAACTCAACATTGCAATAAAATACACTCATCTCCGTTCATGCATCATAATGAGTTAAGGAAAGAGAATATCAAGCCTAGTAGATCTAAGTTGTTGATTATGCTAGAGGTGTTGTGTAATAAAGATCTAAAATTTGCAAATCATTCAATTAAATAATGATTCATCACTATTGAACTTTATCATCAAGTTCAATGGTGTAAGGTATGTACTCTAGTTTATACAATATTTATTTAATTTTTTTAATGGATCAAGTCAAAATCCTATTAATTTATATTGTCTGCAAACTTACTAACTAGATGTGCTCACATTTTTCTCCCTTTCAAGTAAGTAAGACATGTCAGTAGACTTCAAAATGATCGAAGTTGTCAAATGAGGCTATAATTTTTACCTTCAAGATTAAGAAAAGTAGAGAGACTTTTTACAATTTTGATTGAGAGGTCTAGAGCAACAATGGTGGGAATTTGATATTTTACTTGAACAATTACATTGGGATAGAGTGGATAAATATACTAAAACATAAGATACAGAAATAGTCTATTTTGGTTAATCTATCACCTTTTGTAATGCATTACACCATGATCGGTAGCGGGCCACCCACCATTTCTACTTTTTTTTAATACAATGGTACAACGCACCATAACTATAAAGAAAAAAGGGGTGTTATTATCAATTGGGGTGGATCTATATATCAATTCCCTTTTGCAAATTATGTTGTATGTTACAATGCCATAAACTAGTCTTTCTAGTTTATGTTGTTCTTATGTATTGTAGTTTCCTAAAGGGACCTACACTATAGATTTACGCCCCACTATCTTTCCTTCTTTTGTGAAATAAGAGTAAATGAGTTGTACTATTCTATTACCAAAAGTAGCAATAAAAGGGAGTTAGTTATCAATAGAAGTACTTTGAGCAGTCTAATTACATATATGCATTGCACTTATATTAACTTGAACACAGTTACAATTGCACTTGGATCATACTCATATGCACTTAAATGACTTAGAAGAACTTATATGTACTCAGACACATTCTGTACACATACATAAGCTTTGTATTGGACCAGGACTGTATATCTATTTGTTACAATGTTGTAATGCAATCTCTTTCTGTTGTTCCAGGCATGATAACAGAACTACAGTATGCTCTGAACCTGTTAGCAACAGTAAAAGCAAAACGTACGGTGATGTGTTAGGTGTACGGGTCGAGACTGCGGATATTTGGACTTGGTCTAGGAAGAGAATTTTCGAGGAGAATATAGGAACTGGTTTCGACCAGCTTCAAGAGTCTATGGATAAAATATTGCTTGAGCAATATAACAACAAAGAATCCATGGGAAAGATGATGTTGAAGCAGGAGGAGGTCTTCAAAGAGCAGGTGCAAATTGAAGATTTAGTTTGGATAGAAATTGAAACATGAACATGGAAAACCAATATGAAATTATTGGGAAATAGAGAAGTGTGGATTCCAACCATAGTTTCCATGGAAATGTTAAAAGGTCAACAATATATAACAGCATGACCTATCTCTCATAACCTTGGAAATCAACATAGAACATGGATTTTTTTTATTTTTTTAAAAAAAAAAATTTAAGGAAGAAATTGATATATGTGTTTTTTTAGGCAAAATAAAAAATGGTTTTCATATCTATATTTTTCTCAAACAAAGGAACACTAGGATTCCATGGAAAATATTTTCATTTCCAAAGTATTCAATGTTCCCAAACACACCCCAAGGAGGAACTATCTGGCATCCGATAGAGCACTCGCTCGGCCCAAAATACCATAGATATCCCATCATTTGTTTGGTGAGGCCTACTTGTGACTTCTGTATCATTTATTTTATGGGGTTCAATTATGAAAATTCAATTTCTTCATATAGGAGATGCCCCAAAGATCACCCACACTAAATGATCTCAAATGTCCACCTGGTAACTATTAAATTTGCACCATCGATCATAATTGTCCATTTTAATTGTATCTTTGGGGCCATCTGATAGGGGAGGTACTGGGGCATGGCTCAACCCGTGATTGGGCCCACCTGATCAATGGTCAGCATAATGTAATACCTCTCTTAAAATATCAACAAGTATTTAGGAAAATTTGCATTTAGTTACACCAAATATCATGATGTTTCATGGTTAATCGGTCTAATTTGGTGCAAAATTTTATGATATGTCAAGGAATTTGATGCAACCAAACAGACCCTAAATATATTACATTATCTTATCAGACTCTGATGCATCTGTTCGCTATCATACAATGCAGGTAAAGGAACTCCACCGGTTATACAGAGTCCAAAAGATGCTAATGACCGAGCTTCGGAGTAAGGAGATGAAATTCCACTACCTCTCTAACATGGATCCTAGAGCGACCTGCACAGGATCTAATTACACAGACCCAGATCAGCAAACCGAGTTTTGGAGTCCCAATGGCTCACAAACTAGCCATTCCTACTTCAGCAACAACTATCATCAGACTGTTCAAATCCCTTTCGATTACAATTTCCACCAGCGATATAATGTGAGGCTTGATTCGAGCTCACAGGAACCGAGTAGCAGCTCAGGAGAAACTTTCAGAATGCACAGAGGCTTCGATCTTGAATGGCCCGCCAGAGGAGACACTTCCACCAACGTTAGTGAAATCCATGATCAAGGCCCAATCTTCAGGCAGCGCATGAAAGATAAAATGGCAATTGGCGGCATTTCTCATGACCAATGTTACAATACTAGTGGAGAGAACGATGTTGAGCTGACGTTAAGCATTGGATACGGCACAGATAAGAAAAAATCAAAGCATCGACCACGTTCGAATATTGAATTGGGCTGCTCTGAGTCGACCCCAAATGAAACCAGACAGCCAATTCTGTCCACATCGGCAAGATCAGAACGAGAGGAGGAATGCGGTGATCGAGAAAGCTTACAGCGACAACATTGGCTCTTTCGAACACTAAGCTTGAACAGGACATGAACTGTAATCCATATGTAAGCTTTCAGATATTTTGAAGTTTTGATTTTGCGGGATCAAGGCACCATTTGATTAATGTTCATCATAACATAGCTCTGCTAACAAGCAAGAAAATCATGTTCTCTATTGATTTGAATTCTCTGCCGTTGAATCCACATGCCGTGTTTGGATGTACCATTGAATTGAATTGAATTGCACTATTTTAGTTGGATAGCTCAGTATCCAAAGTGGAAGTGGAAGTTTGGATTTTGAAGGACAATGGCATTCGTTCGATGTCGGATGCAATTCGCACCTCTTTGGTTGGTATCTGTCTGTAACATAGCTCTACCAACAAGAAAGAAAATCCAACACGAACCCATTTAAGTGTTCAATGCAATTTAGGCGTCTGTTTGGTCAGCAATCGTCGTAGCATAGCTCTACCAACAAGCAAGGAAATCCAGTTATCGATTGGTTTGAATTCTCTACAATTGAATGTGTATTATGTTTCGCGTCATGTTTGGATGCACCATTGAATTGAATCGCAATGTTTTAGTTGAAAAACTCAATATGCTAAGTGCAAGCTGAAGTTTGGATTTGGGAGGGGTATCTATCGGATGCAATTCAGGCACCTATTTGGTTGATATTTGTCGTAACGTAGCTCTGCCAACAAGTAAGAAAATCATGTTCTTGGATGGTGTGAATTCTCCACAACTAATTGTGCATTATATTTGTGGTGCGTTTGGATGCACCATTGAATCAAATTGCAATGTGTTTTAGTTGTATAGTACGCGGGAATGGACGTGATGAAGTTGATCACCATCTTCCTCAAGAAGATAATTACTGTGAATCCTTCTTTGACCCCTCACAGGGATTCCTCGAATCCAATAGGAAAAAGATATAAATAATTTCTAATAATTCAAAAATAGATTGATTAATTATGAAAATGAATTTATAAACCCTTAAATAGTGATATCAAACGTAGGAAGAAGTTTCAGAATCAAACTCAAACTCCCTAAAAACATGACTTACTATAAACAGTAAACTTACTATTTATAGGGAAATGATTTCTAATAGACTTCATGGTTTTCGGCAAAAAATAATAAGTGTCCAATTTGGCCTAACCACGTTATTCTCCTAAATTTTTAAAGTCACCTTGGCATAACCCCTGAAACTCAAAGGATCAAGTGTTATGATCGAACTAAAACTTATTATAAATGGTACAAACGAAATTAAAATGGACTTTTGACCGTCGATCTGATGGAATCTCACAAATTTAGCGTGGGCAACCCCGCATAGCCGGTTTGGTTGGATAAAGTAGTCTTTTCTACTTCAAAATCATATATCGTACATTAAATAACTCATTTCGGTTTGCGAGATACACCTGCTTTAGGGTTCTGACAGTCCTGATCATTTCCACCTTCGATTGGCCTTCTCTGGTCTATCTTGGAAAAGTGTCCGCACCAGCGTTACATCAGATATTTCGGTATTCATCTTGGTACTAGGCTCCAAATTACATATGTTATTTCAAGTTGGGACTTAAAAATGAGAGTAGACCGCAAGTTGGGGCACTTCAATATGGCCCACCTAATGAGTGGGCCAGTGGGATTTTCACACCGGGGCATGTTCAAAGAGGATCCCACTTGATGAATGTTCCTGATCACAGGTACATGGTCATGTTAGTAAGTATGATATCAATTGTCATGTTAGATCTTAAGAGGGTATACCATAACAGTGTGATACAGTTGTCAGTTGATTCACATTGTACATATAGTCGGCCCTACTTTCATGGGCCTTGATGAAAATAACTAAACTGATGGGAGGACACTAATCACCCTTTCAGTAGCTTGCAGAATGAAGGCACGAATAACCTTTTAAAGGCTGCCATTTTGACCATCGTGTGGATTGGTTCCCATTTGGTGATTGGTTCCCATCACCAAGAATTGTACACGCGTAAAATGGAGATGAAAAATGTAGAATGTATGTTATCAATTATCTATGAGAATGAGAAAATCAAATGCAAAACTAACTAAGTAATGGAAGCTAAACAGATGAAATGTTTTTGAAAGTTTTGAAGGTATGAAATTCAATTAAATTAAAACAACACCTAAGCTTCAAAGTTCCACACATAGGTTAATGATCAATAAATGATGATGACTTTGATAACACAACTAGGATCTGAGCACTATGGTCGGCCTAATCGGAAAAAAAAAAAACAGTTTAAATATTTTAATAAATGAAATAAAATATTAGAGAATCATGGATTAATACCATTAATTTATATTCTCAAGCGCCAATGATTTTAAGCATCCAATATCCATGAGATAATGAATTAAAGAAATATAACAAGTTGAGAATATCTCTCATCTAAGAAATCTAATTGATCCAGGTTAAGCCTATCTATCAATATGAATCTCACATGATGGAAACATATGGATCTCACATGAGGATAAAAAGCCTAAACCTAGATAATTGATAACATGCACACACCATTCATCTCATTATTAAAAATAAATAATCATTATAATTAAAAATTATAACCAATGTGCTTCCCTTCTAGCCTGGGCTAGAGGGAACTAAAAAAACATAACTAAATTGCAGAATGGAAAAGCAACAAGAAAGCAAGAAAATAAATAAAGAAAGATCTAAAAAGAACTTGTAAAGATCTAAAAATCCTATTAAAAAAACCGTAGATCTTGCTCTCGAATGCTCTGAATGATGCTTAGGAATGCCCTGGGAAGCCCTATTTATAAGTGGGGAACTCTCTCCTTCAAACTGGTTTGAAAAATCTGAAAACTATTTCAAATTTTCTCACTCTACATAAACCATTCGATGATATCGAACCTAGTTCGATGTCATCTAAGACTGGCTTCGATGTCATCGAAGATTGCATCCAATTTGTCCAACAACCAAACTTGATTTTCCTGTAATTCTTCGATGTCATCGAACCTAGTTCAATGTCATCTAAGCTCAGATCCTACAAATTTCTGCACTAATTTATACACTTCCTTCATTTTCCACTTAGTTTTCTTGACTCTTGGGGTCTTAAAATCTTCAATCTTGGTCTCCATGTATATTCTTTGCCATGGTGATTCTTGAGCATTAAATCCACACATTTAACATTCTTTTCAATCTAAGCTCTTAAACTCACCTTACAATACAAACATGTATAAAATATACCATTAAGTATTATCATGTTCATAAAACCAAGATATAAATGGAAAAAATATGTAATATTTGAGTCTCAACACCAAGCACAACCCAAAACAAGCAAGCCCAAGTCTGTCCTATGATTATTATTCATGGTTCGAGTCCAAGCACAAACACCCATTTTCATGAAAGGTCTGGATGACTTGTTATGTGGGCTCGATTGACATGAGATATGACAAATATACCCTTGAAACTCTAAATGGGCAAAGATGACAGGATCCTAAAACAACCTAGAATGCACCCAGTTAATATATAGGCTTGGCTTTTAGGCTTAGGTCACTCCTCCTGCATAATATTGCAACAAAAGGCTGGCCCATATCAAACTCGACTACTCGTTATCCAGGTCCATACCCCACTTTTCCTAAAGATTTCAACAAATGGATCCCATGCCTTAATTCACGTGGGCCCTACCACAGATGGGCAACATCCATATCTAAACAGGCTTCTATGGACATTTTAATTAGCATCACTGTATCCTTATAACACAAGAGAATCACCTATGCAACTAATACGATATGTAACTATACATTTTAGGTATTTCAATATTATATTCAAAGTATTCCAATAATCATATCCAGGATTATGTGCATAGTTACTTAGCCTACCTATTGCAAATATAATAATAGGTTTAATGCTGTTTATTAGATACATTAGGTTACCAATTACTTTATAAGCTGAGATACACTACTTCTTGTATTCTTTTTCTTCTTGAGATGCACAATATAATCATAAGATGTATTAACGATAAAGTAATCAAAGTGATCAAACATTTTTAATATTTTCTCAACGTAATAAGATTAAGATTAAGCAATATTATCATCTTTTTTTATTACCTGAATACCTAATATCATACTTAGTTCCCCTAAGTCTTTCGTATCAAAGTTAGAACTTAAAAGACAAGTTTCTTAGTCGAATTGATTAACTTAACATTGGTTCCAAAGATAAATATATAATCTACATATAAGTAGATTATAACACCATCATTACTGGAGAATTTGTTATAAACACATATATCCACACAATTTACTAGATATCCATTTGACTTTAAAACATTTTTAAAATTTTCATTCCATTGTTTAGAAGCTTGTTTCAAGCCATACAGAGACATGATTAGCCTACACACTTTGTTTTCTCTTCCTGAAATTATATAACCCTTATGTTATTCTATGTAGATTTCTTCATCTAACTTTCCATTTAGAAACATTGTTTTAACATCAATTTGATGTATTACTAACTTGTATATGGATGTTATTATAACTAATACTCTGATCGTTATAATTTTGGTTACAGATGAATAAGCATGAAAGTAATCATATCATTCTTTTTGTCTAAAGTCTTTTACGACCACTTTAGCTTTAAACTTATTTATACATCCATTTGGTCTAAGGTTCTTTTTAAATACCCACTTATACCCTATAGGCTTATTCCCATGAGGAAGGTCTACAGGTTCTTAGGTGTCATTAGATATGATTGACTATAATTCATTGTTTATACATTATCTCTAGAAAGATGCATCAAGAGAATTAATGACTTCCGAATAGGTCTTAAGATCACTTCTAACAAGAAAGTGAAAAACTCATCTCTTAGGTTGGTCTCCTTTCGACCTCTCGTGATCCTTTTTAGGTTCTGTTTCTACTCCATTATTCTCATATATGCTTCTACTAGTTAAAGAAATACCTGATCCACTAATCTTTTATTTCCACAGATTTACACTCAATAAGAAAGACATTTTTTGTAAACTCTTCATCTCTACCTTCTATAATAGTGTTTGGATCTAAAATGTTATTCTTAGATTTCGAAGCTAAGAAAGCATATGTTGCACTGTCTTTTACATATCTTATAAACATGAAATTTGTTATTTTAGGGACTCAATTTTTTTAATAAAAAAAAAAATTAAGTAACCTTACTTTAGCCAAACACCCCCATACTCTAATGTATTTGTAATTAGGAGTGCAATTTTTTCATAGTTCATATGGTGACTTATCAATTTTCTTATAGGATATTTTATTTTTTATAAAACAGGCAAATAACATGGCTTCTCTTTACATATTAGAAGGCAAATCAGAACTATTTAACATAGAGTTCATCATTTCTTTCAATGTTTTATTCTTACGTTTATCTATTCCATTTTGTTTTGGTGCGTAAGGAATAAAAGTTTTGTAAGCTATCTTATTCTTTTCAAAAGTCCTCTAAACTCGGAAGATTCATACTCCAATCTTTTATTTGATCTAAGTTTTTTAATATTCTCCTTAAGTTAGTTTTCAACTTCAATGTTATACTTAATGAATGCTTATAAAGCTTCATATTTATTTCTTATAAGGTATACTTTAGTGTATCTACCATCTACAAACATTACATAGTACCTTTTGCCGCCTTTAAATATATGATTTCTGACGGCCATGTTTTTCCATGATCAATCATTCAATACCTGTACACATGGTTAAGGGAACCCATGCCCCATTTTAAGGGGAGAGGATTAGGTGCAGCCTCTACCTCACCCAAGATGGTACAACTCTTACCGTGGGGCCATCTTGATGTACATATTCTATATCCACACAGTCCATCTGTTTTAACATATAGTTTTAGGGCTTCAATCTAAAATTGAAGCTAATCAAATTCTATTGTGGACCATATCATTGGAAAAAGTGCGATTGGTCATTATAAGGCTACATATCATAAACGTTACATGTGTGTGCCCTGGGAAATTTTTAATGGTAGAGTGTTCAATCAACACTATTTCCTAAGGTATAGTCTACCTGAGATTTGAATCTTCTTCATTTTTAGGCTCATTTCCTAAAATGATATGGAAAAATGGATGGACCGCATGGATATAGAATACACAAATCAAGGTGGGCTCCTGGGTAGGAACCGCACCGTCTTGGGTGAGGCTGGAGCTCCACCTAATCTTCTCCCATATGGGTTATTAATTAAAATAGTCATCAATTATGATGTCATAAAGGCGATAACCTCAGTATTTAAAAACATTATTATTTCAGCCCTCTAGGTTCTTTCAGAAATACCCCTCTTCCAACCGTCCCCTCGTACAGCGTTAACTAATCATGGAAGTCGATAAGGGCATTTTGAGAATGAGAATGGGCCTCACTAAATCAATGATTGGGGCCAACATTGGCCAATCTAATCCGTTCACTTTCACCGGACAAGCAAGAACTCATATATGATCATTTAAAAGAATTGGAGTTGTGTGGGGCACATAACTGCATTAATATTATCCATTAATTTCAAATTATTTCCTCCGGTGTGGTACATCCATGACGAGTTTTTTTCCTCAAACTTCAGCAAATGGCATGAAATTAAAACTCATTTCATATGGACGACTTGGATCTACTCAAAGACAATCCGGTGGGTCCCACATAAGACATGAGATTGATTCAATAGGTGGTCCATTGCGCCAAAAATGTCATTTGGGCTTTCCCTTCTTTTCTTCTTTGTTTTTTCCACTAGCGGTGACTATTTAGCCATTAAGACCATTGCCACTTTCATGGGATCCATTCCGGTAAGCTTTTGGTATCATTCCCTAGATTCCAACAAGCTTCCAAGTATTTTTTTTTTAAAGATTTTTTGCCACACTCTCTGACGTAAAAAATTATGATGACCAAAAGTTAGTTTAGATTAAGATAATAGTAACTTTTGCATGTTGTTTTTATTTTTAGTCATGGGTATCAATAGTATAGCTAGGCACGAGGCAACTCGACTCAGCAAACTCAACTTGTCCTGCTCATTCAGATTCGACTCAATTTGAACCGAGTGGGTGAGTTGATTCGAACCCTGATATATGGATTTTATCCACGCTATCTATCCATTTTATCCTAATCATGTGAGGCTAAAAGCCTAAAATTGAGGGAGATCCAAAGCTCAAGTGGACCACACCATTGGAAGCCATGGTGATCATGACACCCACCATTGAAACCATCCTAGGGCTTACTCTGATGTTCATTGTCCATCCGACCTGTTCATAAGGTCACGTAGACCTGTACGAAGGAAAAACACAAATATCAGCTTGATCAAAACTTTTGCAGTCCCAAGAAGTTTTTAACGGTGGGAATTCAAACCCCACTGTGTGGTCCACTTAAGCATTAAAATTTCCTTATTTTCGGGCTTCTAACTAAAATGATCTTTAAAAAAATGGATGGACGACATGGATAAAATCCATACATCACGGTGGGCCTCACAGAGCCTTGCCTGGAGCAAGTCTGTCCATACCAGGCAGGACGCAATCTGCTTCCCCATCTCTAAACCTTTCATCTACTGGGCCTTACAATGGAAGGGGCCCACACCAAGGACATGGCTGCTGATACTGATTGGACGATTCTTGACAATCACAACCGGCCATCTAGGTAAGTCCAATCAACGAGTCGAGATCAGTGTCCAACAGATGTCTAGGATCACCTTGGCTTATCCTAGGTAAGTCACAATAGTTGAACGATCCAGATTCTATATGTCTATCACGTGTGGGGAGATTGCCAAAGGAATTGTAGGGTACCTTGATTCATTCTAACGTGTCGTGGAGAGTGGGTGCAATCTACTCCGTCTTTTAGCCGAGCCAGCTTAGGCCTAGGGCTAAAAGTTGATTGGGTTGGTGCTCAACCCTAGCTCAACCTAAGGTTCCTATACCTCAACCCTAATCCAACCCAACTCAACCTCAGGTTGGAAATTCTCAACCCAAGCCCAACCCAAGAAGGCTTGGTTGGGTTGGTCGGGTTATATACTAATATTTTCATTATTATACTAGTCTACCATATTTTAATACACATCTTATTTTTTGTATCTATTAATTATATATGTAGTTATCTATGATAAAGAACTTCATTTTTTTCTAAACAAACAAGCTAAAATATAGGAGAACTACTCCTTTAAAAGTCGTACTATATAGCACACAATCTGTTTTTTTTTTTTTTTTTGAGTTAGCTTGTTATTACACACTCCATGTTAGCCACCCCCGCTAGGGATCGATGTCAAGACCTCAGGTGTTGAAACGAGGTATCTCCACTTAGTCTGCCAGTTGAGCTATGGATCCGGGTGTTAGCACACAATCTATTTGGGAGTGAAAAATTCGGCATATCTTATTAGCTTGAGTTGTCAGAATTGATGTAAACCAATGAGACCCAACAGCACTAGAATTTCCTATGCCTTCAACAGAAACGATCCACCCTCAGTTATAATTTATGAGTAACTTATATATTGATTGGGTCCGGGTTGGGTCGGGCAACCCAAGACCTCAACCCGAGCCCAACCTAAGTTTTATCGGGTTAGTGTTTGTATAGCCCAAGCCCAAGCCCAAGACCCGACTTGAGACATCCTGCCCGAGCCCAACTCAATGTTGGGTCAGGTTGAACCCGCCTAACTTTCAGCCCTATTCATGCAATAACCTGAAACCAAAAATCAGACTCAACCAAAACTGGTTAGCTGCACCTTCTTGGGCGAACCTTCTTACGTGAGCTTCAGTGCACGCCTTTGCACACGTGTTATAAGCAAATAATCTGAACGGTCCATGTGATGAGGAACCCTTTGAGACCTCTCTAGACCAACTTTCAGCCTGTTACAAAACTATGGTGGTCTATGGAAAAAGGAAAATTTTTTCTCCCTTGATTTTCATTTCTCTTTGTTATGGCCCACTAGTGCTCTGTATAGGGCTGAAAGTTGGGGTCATAAATTTTCAAGAGGTGACGTATCACATGGACCGTTCAGATTCTGTGACCATAACACGTGTGCAAATGTGCACACTCGTGCTGACGGAAGAAGGTACGCACATGTGAGCATTTCTCTATGATGGGGTTACATGCGCACCTTTGTACACGGTCACAGGATCTGAACGGTCCACATGATGTGGTACCCCTTAAACTTTTCAATACTAACTTTCAGCTCCATAAAAAACTCTTGATTTTTATCGAGATGATTCTCATTTCTCCTTGATTTTCATTTTTCTTTTAGATGGCCCACATCACTTGGACTGTTCAGATTCTAAGTCCATAACACGTGTGCAAAGGTGTACACGAGTGCTTACGTAGGAAAGTGCACAGGTGAGTGTTCCTCTCTATATAAAGGTTATCTGAGGTCGACCTCTGATCTCCATCGCGATATATCCACACCATGCATTTGGTGGGTCCCCTCCAACGTTGTGGGATGTCCCCTATAAATCAGCACAGAACTAAGATGGGCAATATCATTTGAAATCATTGGAAATAGTGCCTAAAACATCTTAAAGCCGTTGGTGGGGCACCTGTGTATTGGAATGGGATGAAATTTTGTGGGTCCCCTCGTCCAAGTGGGACAAACACAATGGATGGTCTGGATTTCTAAAACACATTTCATTGGGCCTATATACAATCAGTAAGGTTTCAATGGGTGGGCTCAACTACTGTTTGTAATGTGGCCAACCAAAGTCATTCATTGGCCTGATTTTTAAGCCCATATCTTACCATGGAAGGGTGGAACTGATTAATGGGATGGATGTCCATCATGGTGGGGCCCATGAGGTTGACCTCATTGTACCTTTTCCACATATATATTACCTTTAGTCATTTTAGGTCTCACCTCATGAACGGGTTGGATGACATATGAGCATCACCTCATGTCCCCCTTTATTCTAGTGGTGTGGCCCACTTGAGTTGTGGATCAACCTGATTTTTAGGATTTCATCTTAAAATGATCTGTGACGACTGATAGAGGGAGCAGATGCCACGCAGACATCAAGGTGAGCCCCACAGCGATTTTTTCTGTTGCACTGGTCCGGTAGGAAACGGGGTCCAATTCATGGGTTGGTGCCGGTGGGAGTGTAAATGGGCCGAGGGTTGTCCAAGCCCATTATGAAAGCCCAACACAAGGGTCTAGCTTGGCCTAGCAGATACCTTAGCATGTAAGCCCCTGCCCGGTCCGCATGCCCAGGTGGGGCCCACCTTTATATGTGTGTGTCATCGACACCATACATCCATTTTGTGATCTCATTTTCGGCTATGAGCCCAAAAATGAGGCAGATCTGAAGCATTGGTGGACCCACCATAGGAAACACTGGTGATCTCAAGTTCAATTTGTGTAGTCCTTTCTTACATGTTTGTGTAGCCTTATGAATAGGTTGGATGGACCTAATAAACATCAGGTGGGCCCAAGGAAGTTTCAAATGGTAGGTGTAGAAACATGCTGGGCATGGATGTTCGGATCAAGAGAACGGATGCGGTTTGGCTAGTGACCCCAACACTAACCAGCTAACGAGTTTCAAAGCTACGTTGTTCCCACCATGATGTATTCGTTTTATCCATGCCATTATCCATTTTGGCAGCTCATTTTAGATCTACACCGTCCATCAAAATTTACAGATCATTCTAGAGCATGAACCCAAAAATAATGCACATTCAAAGCTCAAATGCACTACACCACAGAAAATAGCAGGGATTGAATGAACGGACCTGATTGATTCATTTACCCCAGACGGATGGGATAATTGGATATTTCTGTATCTCCAAAGTAGGGGCCACTTAAATTGACGGACCTGATTGATTCATTTACCCTACCACGGTCCACTCGTACTTCGAATTTACGATATTCCGGTTCCGAAGAGAGCCGATTAGGTGAGACCCCGGCCTTACCCAAGACGGTGCGGTCCTTGCCGTGGGGACCACCTTAATGTATTTATTATCTATCCATGCCGTCCATCCGTGTTTCCAGATCATTTAGTGTATTATCTCAAAAAATGAAGCAGATACAATTATCAGGTGGACCATACCATAAGAAACAGTTGTGATTGACTGTCCTATCATTAAAAACTTCTTATAATGTTTCCATAGTGTTTATTTAACATCCAATCTTCTGATAAGGTCACATAATCCTGGATGAAGGGTCAAACAAATATCAGCTTGATCCAAAACTTTTGTAGCCATTAATGGTCAATCAACACTGTTTCCTATGGTATGGCCCACATGATAATTAGATCTGCTTCATTTTTGTAATAATGCCTTAAAACGATCTGTAAAAACGGATAAACGGCTTAGATACATAATAAATACATCAAGGTGGGCCCTACAGTAACCCCACGGTAAGTGCCGCACCGGCGTGGGTGAGGCCGGGGTCTCACCTAACCCACACTCGGTTCGAATGGCTATATGGTATCACAATCATCTCCCTATGCACTTTATACTCAGGCCTTACAAGTGGGGCCCATTTTTTAGTGATCCAGACCATTGATCAGTTTCTCACCACCGTAGATGGGACAATCTAAACAATTTGGATTGTGGCCTAAAGGTAGACAGTTAGGAAGAGAAATACATTAATGGTCCATATTCAACTAAAAGAATCCCCACACTCGTAATTGAGATATCTAAATACGGTACTTTTTTTGGATTATGAACCATCCCTGGTGGGTCGCTGCGGACCAATGGTTTGGATCTATGAACCGTAGGTCCCACTGGTCAGAACTGAAAACCAGAGGATATTGTGAAAGCCTGGGGTCCGGGATCCTATAATTTCTCAGCATTGGATACTTTCTCAAACACACAAATGCCAAGTGACTCATGGAGGAATAGGTCGAAGAGGTGAATCGAGGGATACGTGACAGATCCGAGCCATTTAAAAGTTACATCCTAATCTTGAAATACACTTCCTTAAAAACCACGTGTCTCCTCATCTGGAGAGTCCCACTCTGACTAGTTTTCTTTCCAACCATCCATTTCAGAATTCACGTACGCACACATTGAAATTTGACGAATCTGATTGAAGGATAATTCAAACTTCTTTTTCGCGCAGTGAGAAAAATAATGAATGTCACCGATCTTTCACATGTTAGCTAATTTCGCATGTGTTCCGAGATTCACTTCTTCAACCTATCGTCGCGCGAATCGCCATGGAGTCTCTAGTAAAGAGGAACTGCATTTTCGTCCGGGAGGGTCATTTTATCCGGAAAAAACTTAATACTCTGGTAGAGTGTGATGGATGATACTCAGACATTTAGAAATTGCAAACGAAGAATACAAAATATTCAAATAGAACTGTCCAAATAATGGTTCCAGTTTAGATGTGCCTCGAAGAAAAATGTACGCTCATTTGATGATCTGTCTATAGGATTTGTCCATTCATTGGACGGTTATAAATGAAACTAGTCAATGGTCCTAATTTTTCAAATAAGTGTCCACAAATCAGAGAATAAAATAGTTCAAACAAAATGATATTGGGGCTGGTAACTTTTATTCAGTGTATTTCACACTTTACTCGGTTTCATTTGAGTCTCTCTGTTCCACGTGTTCAATCCATTGGTGCCTGCGTATCAAGTGTCATACGCTGCCAGAATACCAAATAACTCCCTGTTTGATACTTTGGCAGGGATTGATGGTTGATACGCAGGCACTCAGAATCATACACGTGGATGACACTAACTCAAATATAGCTGTCCAAAATGTGGGATGCGTTTCAGATAGGTCACATCATCACAAGTCAGAATGCTTGAACGATCTTAACCTTTGATCCACTAATACATGCTAGTTGCCGTCGGACTAGTGCTTCTTTGATCTCAACCGTAGAATAAATTCAAATAAAAAATTTTCATTCTACGTTCAACTGAGGAGAGAATAACTTCTTAGACGGCTTGATTTTTTTCAATTATATGATAGGTGTGTAATTCATCAGTGCATGTGTATCAACCAGCAAAAGTCCGCCAGAGTGTAAAAGTGTTCCTATTTCTCCACATCCTCTCCATCTCAACATCCGGTAATTCTCTACCGTCTTCAGCCTATTTATACCAACAGAGCTTCAGTTCTTGAAAAGCGAATACGATTCCGTCTCTCATTTCATTTCAATTTCATTTGTAATTAGGGTTTTGGGAGATGGCGATGGTGAAATGAGAGAAGGGATGAAGACGACGATGTCTGGAGAGAAGGTTGCAGTCGAGCTGTGCAAGGGCATCAATGGCCTCGACAAGATCGTCTTGAGAGAGGCCCGTGGTTCCTCTGCCGAGGTATATGCTCGATTCTCCATTTTTTTTTTCGATTTTTCCCCTGTTCGGATTGAAGAATTACACGGCTGGCCGAGAAATCTTCCCGCCGGAACCGGCGGGCTTCGGACTCTGTTCCTACTCGATCGGTTTGGTTTTCCGCTGATCGGCTTTTTCTTGTATCCGACGCTGTAAATACGTTGTCTTCTCATGGTCTTTTTCGGTGAATCCGAAGGCGATCTGTGGATTTCTATTGCAATTCTCGTCTTGTGGGATTTTTCTGTTCAAATCTCTTTTGTTTGGTGTTAATATCTGTTGTACTTTGCGCTTTCATTCGTACAAGTGGGGCCCTTCTTCGCCTATCCAAACCGTTGATGTGATGGGTCCTTCTGTGGATGATCCATGAATCAAGAATCTTCATCTGTGAAAATTCGTAACCAGCCAGTAGCTTGAGAAATCGTTATGAAAGAAAAATGCAGCGACGGTCTATGTTCAATGGGTCAAGATTCAATGGATCCAAACCGTTGACGTGGTGGGTCCCTCTCTGCATGATCCATGCAACAACAAGCCCCATTGCGGAATTCCTAACCCTTCAATTGGTGGCTTGAGAAATGGTCATCGAAGAAAAATGCAGTGGCAGTCTATATTCAGCGGTTTGAGGACTCAATGGACCAGATCTTCCAATCGAATAGGTTTTTGTTGCATGGATCATGCAGAACAGATCTGATGTATCAATGGTTTGGATCACTGAACCACAGGCACCCCTACTGAAAATCGGGGCCTGTTGTTATTTTCTTGGGTGCGTTTTATAGAGCTGTTCTTTTATA
Source organism: Magnolia sinica (assembly GCF_029962835.1). Taxonomy (NCBI): domain Eukaryota; kingdom Viridiplantae; phylum Streptophyta; class Magnoliopsida; order Magnoliales; family Magnoliaceae; genus Magnolia; species Magnolia sinica. The sequence goes on along the minus strand of NC_080581.1, from coordinate 4,521,838 downwards.
TTTAAGTTGTAAAAAAAGTTACTGTTGCATCTCTGCTGATTTTCTCTAAATGATTTTGGTCACATATTGGCATATACAATTTCCTCAAAAATTAATAAATCTAGGCAAAGATCTGTGTTATGGACTGTTTGATGTCTCACCTAATTGGCTGATTTTGGCATTCTTGATGTCTATTGCAACCCATTCAACAAATATCGGCAACCACACTAAGCGAGAATCATCATATAACTGTTGGTTTGGAACATTGGAAGATGATCCGAATCCAAAGGCTGAAGTCCCAATGTATCGCATTGCGATATGTTGTGATATATTCTAGCAAACCTCTTGCTTCTTGATGATTGATTTCTTTTATGGGCATGTGTATAAAAAATGTATGGGTTGGTTCAAATGTATATTTTTCTTGTCAAACATTGTACGATTATTACCCAATGAATTTTAATTGAGCTACATTCCCTATGAAATCTTGTGTACTTGCCTATATTTGGATACTGGTGGATACAATAGCATACTTCTCGAGAAAAAAAAGGTTATCCATTCTCATGCCCTTTCACTGGTTGTAGGTGTGTTTGTATGGGGGTCAAGTGACTTCTTGGAAGAACGACCATGGGGAAGAACTGCTTTTCATGAGTAGTAAGGTATCAAGCAACGTTTTCATATTTTTCTAGGTCTATCTCACTAATGGACCCGTATGTTTGTTAGTTTTTCTATGAAAGTGATAGTGCCTCTTTACTGATATCAAATTGGTAGTTTGCATCCAGTTTTTGGCTTGACAACTGCACCCTCCATGACCCTACCTGTGGGTGGTCCAAATCAAATGATCAGACCACTTGTAGTACAATCAATATGCACCATCCATTTCCTTAGTCATTGAATGGATGTTTATGATCACATAACCAAAGTGATCATTTTGAAAGAGACAGGCAATCAAAGATGGGACCTACATGGTGGATGGTCTAGATCAGTCAATTCAAATTCAACAAAAAGATTCAATAGAAAAATTCCAACAAAACTGGAAAACAATTCAAATCTCTTTCATTAAGTAAGCAAAGTAGTTCTTGGATACTTGCAACAAAACTGGAAAACAATTCAAATCTATCTTTCATTAAGTAAGCAAAGTAGTTCTTGGATACTTGTCTAAAATGTTTTATTTTATTTTATTTTATTTAAGAACTTGGAACCTGAATCAGTCTGTAAATTTAAAATGGACTAAAGAAATTGGACCACACTCATCCACCTGTGTTGCAAATGTGGCTTCTGCTTATCTCACAAACCTCACACCCTAATACTGACATAAAAAGCAGCAAAGGAACATCACCTTTTAGATTATTCAGGAGGGGTGGCCTAATGGACAATTCCATTGATGGGGCGACGTTCTTGTCTGCAAAGCAGCTCCAGCCAGTTCCCAGTTCAGATAATAGAGATCGCCATCATATCCCTCACAAATCTCCTTTTTGTCCTTAGATCTTGAAACACACAACAGGTAGGATAAAATGTTACAAGACAATTGGGAAATTTTGTAAGTTTACTAATGGACATTAAAGGAAATTTAGGTGCATGGAGGACACAGGACCAAGAGATGGAAGAGTTGGGATGAACCGTAGTACCCAAGCCATATACTTTAGATGATATGCTATTAGTTAAAATAACAGAAGAATTAGAAACGTATTTGTCCTGAATAGAAGATACACTTGACCCACCAGTCATATGATCAAATGCTCCTGAGTTAGTGACCCATGGAGCAGAATTTTGGGAAATGAGACTAGCTGTACTTCAACCCACAAAGGGGTTGTGGAAGAGGAAGCAAGAGCATTAGTAGAAGGCTGACTTTTCATGTACTTTGAATATTCATTTCTAGTAAGTGTGTAACTAAATAACTAGAAGTATATGGTGTCATCGAGAGGGGATAGATTCAACTGATCGAGTCTTATTGCTATTTTTAGAATAATACACCTGGTTGGCCGATGCTGTCTTACTACACAAGTCCCAAGTCCCAACATGTCTCCACTGTGTAATTGGTAACCCACAATGATAATGATAATGCGTTATAGAAATTATACTCCAAAGTTTATACTAAACGGAATCAAAACAAATCCATGGCGTATCCTGCCACATTGCTTACCTGTATGGCTGTATTCATATTGTATCATCTGGATATTGATCCTCCAGGCCTATACAGATATCCAGGTGTCATTGTAAAAGATACTTCAGTCAACAAAACTAATGATTAATTGGAAAAGTAATAGTTTTGACTACAATTTATAAAATGTGAATATCATGTTACAAATGAGATACTGGTAGGTGTCCATATGCTAGAATTTCTTATTCCATCCCCTATATCTGTGTGCCTATCAGTATCTTATCTGGGCAGTATATCTATATAGTATCTTTCACTTGTTATGTTAATTATTTCTTGGATTTTTTCTTGCTTTGTGTAGGCTATTTTCAAGCCTCCAAAAGCCATACGTGGAGGGATTCCAATATGCTTTCCTCAAGTATGTTTTGGTTTATTCATGCATGTGCTTCTCTTTTAATTCTCCTTTGATTTTCTTAATGTTACACCAAAATAAATGCTCTGCAAATGCAGTTCTCTAGTCATGGATCTCTTGAACAACATGGGTTTGCAAGGAACAGGATTTGGAGCATTGACACCGATCCACCACCTTTCCCGACAAATAGCTCCAATAAGGCTTTTGTTGATTTAATTCTCAAGCCATCTGAAGAAGATATGAAAATCTGGCCCCACTGGTACACTGATTAGCAAATGGACATCATCATATCTTCTTTTGTTCGCATTACTATAATCTGGACAGGTGTCGTGTTTGTGTTTGATTACATAATTTAATACGAAGGTAGATGCTATTAGAATATATACAATAAACATGGTACCTTAATTGGCTTAATCAATATGGTATTTTGCTGTCATTTACAGTTATGAGTTTCGTCTACGGGTAAGTCTGAGTCCCAGTGGAGATCTGATGTTGATATCCCGCATACGAAATACCAACACAGATGGAAAGCCGTTTTCTTTCACCTTCGCATATCATACTTATTTCTCTGTTTCTGATATCAGGTATGTTGGTTGATTCAATCTGAGCTTGGTTTATCTTTGCTGGCTTTGCTTGGTGAACTCTTTTCACCTTTTTTAATGGGTACTTCATAGTGCCAATTTATTGAATTCACCTCATTTATATATGTTTATTATGAATAACTATGACTATGCTTGGCATGATATTTGCATTTATTATCAAGGACTATTCACTGCATATTCATAGTCTTTGTATCTCCACTGAGAACGTCATTTTGTTCCCTGTATTATTATTCAGTAATAGTACTACAAATATATGTGTTGCCTTAGAGACTCATAGGAGGCCAATTTCCTCTCTAGACAAAGCTTCAATGAGAGCAAATATCTATCAGCATACATGCTGGATCTTTTACTATTATTTATTAATGATAAATGGATTTTTTGCAAATGCAAAATTCGTTTTACTGTCCTCTGTGGATGAAGTTAAAACAGAAGTACAATGTAGTTGTGGGATTTCTAGGTTGTTATTGGTTATGAATGCACTGATAGGAAGAAAAAGAAAAGAAAAAAGAATGCACTTTTACGTGAATCTCCTGCGATTCTTGGCGAGGATAAAATTCTTGGTTAGCCCTTTTTCTTCCCACTGGGATCTCCTGTTTGTTTTTTATGCAAGACTATCATCATCAACATTGCTGTTCTCATCGTCATCATCATCATAGCCCTTCTTCAAGCAATTTATAGTTGGCTTTTAAACAGTAGATAGGCAAAGAGTTTTGTGGTTGGCTGTCCAGTAGACATCAACTCTTGTATTTAGGCTCTGGAAGCAACTATGATAATGGCTCACTTAAAGTGTAAGTGCCTCAACACTAACATGCAAACACAACCAGCCAGCATTCCTTTTGCATCCAAGCAATCAAGTTCGGGGAAATTTTTAGAGCACTTATATGGCAAGAACCTCATCTTACTTACCTGGAAATGAAGGATTAGACTTCACACCATTTATTGCACCCAAACTCATAATACCTAGTCCCCTTCTTTCTTGATTTGCATTCATTTTTCATTACTTAACAGTCCACAGACCTTGCAAAAATAGTACCCTGAAATGCAAATGACCTATTATCTGGACCACATTATTCAAATTGGAACATGTAAAGGGGTTGGCAATTAAGGTTACTTTTGACTTGAACTCACATAAAATTTTTAATGTAATCACTTCTAGGAGTTCTTTCCATTTCACTAGTACATCTTGCAATCTGCCTTGAGCCACCACAATACCATTCTCATAGGAATTCTTTCCATTTCTTCACCAGTGCTTTTAGTATCATATCGACGCATGTATCACACCCTTGGGATACAGAAACATATCAAACATATCGGGCATCGCATGGAAATATCGCATAATGTATTGCTGTTTTTGGGAAACATTGGGAAATTGTTTGATTTTTCAATGAAACTTCAGGGGATGTTAAAAAAGACAAAGTTTTTCCTGAAAGATTGAAAAAGACATTAATACCCCTTAGAACTCAAAATATCAAAAAAAGCAAGTACACATGATAAGTTTCCTTTGTATAGGGTTCTAAACTATGTGCCTTTTGACAAAAGTGATGCAACTAATTAGTTCATATAATTTAAATCATAGAAGACATGCATGAAAACACAACCAATACATTCGGAAGCTAAATTAATTTTTATAATTTTTTTAGAAAAGTAAATTTATTTATGAAAATAAATAAATGAGTGTGGCTAATGTTAAGATCATTTTACAGTTATAAATACATAAATTTAAGGCATAAACAACTTTGGCAATGTAAATTTTTTTTTTTCAAAATATTTATTTATTTTTCATATTTTTAATTAAAAAAAAATATATTTTTGGTTTTTTCAAAAAATCCAAAAAGTTTTGTCAATCTGTAGGTCATCCTCTAAGCACTCATATGATTTTTCCACACTCTAATTGCAAATTAAATAGTTGATATCAAATTTTTTTTGGATTTTTCCCATATTCTCCCATTTTCCCCAAATTCAAAAGTGGAAGTCATAATCCATGATTGAGCATGCAAAACATGCAAAATATGGATTAGTAACTTTATTTCACAGATTCCAAGTAATATAAACAAGAGAAAGCAATTTTAATTAGCAAAAACTCATCGACTAGGTTTCTGGTACCACACGCTTGTTAATCTCAATTTCTGCACCCAAATCCAATTTTCTCTCCAAACAAATCTTTTCCTGCAAATCTGCCTTAATTTTAATGTTACCACTCCAAGGAATTCTTTCCATTTCACACTACTCGCTGGAATCTGTCTTAAGCAACCCCAACACCACATTCCTCTTGCAATCGTCCACTTCTCATTTGTAGCGTATGAATATTCTCATATGTTTTTTTTTCCCCCCTTGTTGAGAATTGGATTGAGGAAATTTTGAAATGATGAACTGCAATGGAGATATCGGTTTTCTCTGAGATTGTGGTGTAGGTGCCGTCTTTATATGTTGCACTTCTAGTAGATCTGTAGTGCTGGCTGCTGTGGCCTTCTCCCTTTATTTCTTTCCTTTCTTTCACAAAGAATTTTCATTGCCCATTAAAAAAAAATAATCCTGTGTTGGAGATATCACTTCAGCATAAGTATCAAACAACTAGCAAGGTAGTAGGTAGACCTTCTAGTTTAAGAGAGAGTACTGTTGTTCTGGATATGGGGTATTATAGAATGCACGGGACGAAAGTTTGCACACCTTTCAAGTTTCAGATTGTTCGACTGGGGCCATGTTTTAGTGATCCAAGCTATTTGTATGTTGCAAAACTATGTCATTTCTTTTTTATGAATAAAACTGCACTCATCTTATGGCAAATTGTATGTCAGTATTCACTAGCTAGGCAGCTGTTTTGATTCTTTTAAGTTGCATGCATGGCCTAGTGCCACACAGGTAAGGGACATTAGAGACTCAAACTTATATTGCACTGGATTAGTATTATAAGTACGTGAAGCCATCTATTCCTAGGTCTGGTGGTGCTGATGCTTTACAATCCCAGGTTACATTTTGTGTGGACAAGATAACTGGCCTCTATGCAAACAGGAGAAAAGGTGTGGATGGCCATGCTTATTATGAGAATAAGATCCTAGAAACACAAGAATTTTGGAACATTATGGTTTTTTTTTGTTTTTTTTTTCCTTTTTTTCCTTTTTTTCTTTAGCAAATTGCCTGTTTAGCGGGGAATTGATTATTGCTATGGACAAGTTTTCTAAAGTAAGGTTCAGGCCCCTAGTTCAATGGCAGACATGTGCATTTCAACATTGAGATGTTGGGTTCCTGCCCTGCTTACCTACAAAAAAAGTTGTCTAAAGTACCAGACTACCTTTGGGGGTGCTAGCGAGAAGGCACACAGTATATGACGGTTGTAATGTTCATGTAAAAAATTATGGGGACAGGCAATCGGTTATGGTCTACTGATTATGTGCTTGCTGAACTGATCAGTACCTGCTTTAAATTTAACAAGATCAGTACCTGCTTTAAATTTAAGTTCATTAAAGATTAACGAACAACCTATTTTATAATTGTTTGTGCAAGAGACTTACTAAATATGCCTGGACTAAACCTTGATTGATTGTGGTTAGCCAAAACACTAAATAACCGAGCCCTTAGTTTTCTTTCTAGTTATTACAAAAGTCCTCTTCCCGTTGGCTGTAGACTGTGGTGGTGAGCCAGCAGTAACAGGATAGAAAAAAAATTAAGGTGGAGACAAAAAGAAGCAACATGGAGAGGCTCAATGGCTATTATAGCAATAGATGGCAGCACTTGCATTGTATGCGTGTCCACATAAAACTTTTCATGAGAAAAGCTGGTCAGTATGATAAGTTACTTGGTGGATACCAAGGATAAACATTAGAAAAGGACTTGTGAATATATGATGCCCAGGTATGTTGATGTAGGACAATTAACCACTTGCTTTAAAAGCTCGAACTGATAGAGCATGGCGAATCAATCCCATTATCTCATAGCCCAGGCCCCAAATCCATGGTTTCGGTCTTCAGCCGAACCCTCCTCATGGGCTCCAAATTCATAGGTTCCACGGGCTGCCCGCCCCGAGTATGCCCCTGCATCCCACAGGCTCACCCTGAGTGTGCCCCCGCATTATATGTGTAAGGAGAGGTGTGATGCAATGATGGATTTCCCAAAATCTTGAATAATGATTTGCATGTAGGTATCCCAAACTTAATTGCACGATCCTTCTAACCAGGTGTTGCTCCCATGTGGTTGTGCTTCAAACTCTCTCTTGTTCCTGCTTCCTAGTTGTTATGCATGCTAACATTTTAAAACAAAAGCTTCCCCGTTCCCATACCCAAACCTGTTGCCACTTTGCTTCATGCACCTGTAATCCCAACTAGTACTTCAGAATCACAGTAGAATTACTGGGAGTTCTAACCCTGCTACATTGATACAGTAGGATTTGTTTAAATTGTATTTACAAATCTAGGATGCCCATGATGCAGGACATGAGATTTAAATATGATATGCAAGATTTCAGGCTTAGATCATACCAATTCAGAAACAATTACACAAATTCCACATCCCACATGAAAATCCAAACATTCAATTAAAGGGGAACCTATGCGGGTCCAGGCCTACACAGGCTAGGACTGGACCAATAAAAATTATAAGCCAAACGATCTCAAAGGGAAATAGAAATCAACCACTCATGCATAGCTAACAGTCCCTAATCCAAAGGATTCCCCAATCTCAATTCAAGGAACCCTATGGTGAAAAAAAAAAGGGCAAATAAATTAGGGTTAATGCAAACTAAGGCTAGAGTTTAGGAAATAGGAATGAAAAGAGGAAAACCTGACCTGGAGAAAGCTCTTGCGCGTAGATGGTGACCCGGGGCTGACGCTCGTGTGCTGATGGGCTGGCTGCACGTGTGATGGAAGCCCGCCTCCCCAAAGTAACACCTAGGCCTTGATCGGCTAGGGGAGACCTCCAATCCCTCCAAGTTTGACGACGATCTGACGTAAGGTTGAGGTGTAGTGCTCCGTCGAAGTTTCAGCCCTCCTATAGGTCTAGATTCTGGAAATTGGCTGTAGGAAAATGAATAGCTGCAAAAGCTGAAAAATTTAGAGCAATAATGATGATAAAAGATGAGATATATAAATGGGAGAGGGTAGGGACGGAGGAGATAGATGTGGCTTCACACCATGTAGTTAGCCCTTCGAAAAGGGAGGGCTTCACACTCACTTTTGAATTCTTGCACAACTCATTAAGAGAACAGAAAAATAAAGCAGAAATTTTTATTAAGCTTGAATGAATCAAAAGAACTATAAGGGGTGCCTATTTATAGGGAAAATTCTATACCCCAAAACTCATGCTATGTGCGCAACCTATTACTTGGCGATGAAGTAAACTAAAATAAAAACCAATCAAAGAAATCTAAAGCATTCATGATGTTCTAAATAATATAAATAAACAAAACCTGAAATATGAAATTAATCCGACTAGTGGGCCACAATTATGAGATCCCATGATGGGCTTTTTTTTACTATCGGGCCCACTCTTTTGAATCACAATTTCATCTTCTAACCAGGAAGCCCTCCTTGGATGTCGTCATTGAGCTAGATCGACGGTGGGGCCCTTCCTCTCCTTCCGTACGTGCGAAGGGGGCGGCGTGCGTGCGCGTGATGTCCCCATCAGTTCTCTCCGGCTGCAAAGATTTTGCCACTGGCGAAATAAAACTCCTGAACTGCTCCAGGATGTTACGATAAAGTCTCTGAAGCTCCTCCTCAGTGAGCTACGTGCTGTCTGAAGCTGGACGTGACTTCCCTTTAACCAGGTACTTCTAAAACTCGCCGTCCGACGTTGAAACTATCCGATGGTTCAGGATATCCTCTATTTCCTCTCTGGGTGTGTGAAGGTTAGGTATGAGAGGCAGAGACTGGGAAGAAAGGTCAGGAAGAGTAGATATGAGAGGTAGAGGCTGAGAAAATGGGTCGGGACGGGTGGGTATGGAACGCAGAGGCTGGAAAAATGGGTCGGGAATGGTAAGTATGGGAGGTGGAGGCTGAGAAAATGGGTCGGGACGGGTAGGTACGAGACTTAGAGGCTGGAAAGATGGATCAGAAGGGGTAGGTACAGGACGTAGAGGCTGAGAAGAAGGGTTGGGAGCGGGCCATGGATCAAGGGATAAATCTGGGGAATCAAGATGGGTAGGCAAAGGGCCAGACAAAGTATCGATGGTCTCCTGAAAAGTAACTAGATCTTCCACATTGAATGTGGAACTAATTCCCATGGAAGGTGGAAGATCTACCTCATACACATTGAGACCGTTTCGTTTTATAATTTTGAAGGGTCCAGCGCTACATGCGTGGAACTTACGAATGGCCCTCGGAGGATATTGCTCGGGCTTGATGCGGACCATCACAGAGTCCTCAATATTGAATTCTTTGAAACGTTTATGCTGGTCTATAGAAAATTTATAATGTTCATTACTAGTAGTGATCTTCTGCTTAATTTCTTGATGCCATGAATGAATGTGATGCGCAAGAGACTCTGCAGGCTCTGACGGCCGATGGGACAGTGACATAGGGACAAGATCAATAGGTTTTCCAGGTTTATAACCAGTAACGACTTCATAAGGACTGAGACCCGTGTACCTATCGACGGAACTATTAAACACAAACTCGGCTGTAAGTATTATAGTGTCCCATGTTCTGGTGTGCTCTATATCCCTCCTAGGGGGAGACTCATCCAGTAGATCATCAGGAAAAACATCACGTAACTCATTCACTATCGGAATGGCCTCAATGGGTAACTCTACACTAGCCTTTGGTGCACTCTCTCCATCTACAAGGCCGCACATGTTGTACCCCTCAAAATAGTGGTTTTGATGTCCCTCATGGGGTGGGTGCATGGGTGCACGCCTATAACTGATTCCTTGGCCACCTCTATTCATTGGTCCATCCTCTTGGCCACCTGCCTGAGATTGGCCATCTTCCCTAATGGTGTGGTTTGTCCTGAGAGAGGCCTCTATTTGGTCAAGGCGTTGATTTATACTTTGTTCTAAGTGCTTACCCCAAGACTCGATCTGCTGGGACAGCTTATTTAGTGACTCTAGTAGTTGTTCCATGTTTAGTGTAGGGTGCTAGCCAAAACCATGACTCGTACGTGTGGGCGTACAACTTGCTAACTCCACCTAAGGACTTTTTACGACGACTATATGAGACTAAATGATCCTATGAGACTCTATATGAGGGAACTATGCAGTATTACTAAAATCCAGCAATATACTTGACAAAATAAGGGAATAACAGAAAGTTACAACAATGTGAATTGCTAACTCCCTACTAACAGAAGTTTCAACAACTAATATCAGGGACTATGGACTCCTAAAAGCTACATGTGATGGACTGGATGCATGAAGGACTCAAACAAACTAACCCTAAACAAGTAATATATTCCCCTATAAGAACCCTAAGCTCTGATACCAAATTTGTTGCAGGACATGAGATTTAAATATGATATGCAAGATTTCAAGCTTAGATCATACCAATTCAGAAATAATTACACAAATTCCACATCCCATATGAAATCCAAACATTCAATTAAAGGGGAACCTATGCTGGTCCAGGCCTACACAGGCTAGGACTGGACCAATAAAAATTATAAGCCAAACGATCTCAAAGGGAAATAGAAATCAACCACTCATGCATAGCTAACAGTCCCTAATCCAAGGGATTCTCCAATCTCAATTCAAGGAACCCTAGGGTGAAAAAAAAGGACAAATAAATTAGGGCTAATGCAAACTAAAGCTAGAGTTTAGGAAATATGAATGAAAAGAAGAAAATCAGAGAAAAACCTGACCCGAAGAAAGCTCCTGCGCGTAGATGGTGTCCCGGAGCTAACTCATGTGCACGGGTGGGCTGGCCGCACGTGTGATGGAAGGCTGTCTCCCCAAAGTGACACATAGGCCTTGGTCGGCTATGGGAGACCTCCAATCCCTCCAAATTTGACGACAATCCGACGTAAGGTCGAGGCGTAGTGCTCTGCCGAATTTTCAGCCCTCCTATTGGTCCAGATTCTGAAAACTGGCTGTAGGGGAATGAATAACTGCAAAAGCTGAAAAATTTAAAGCAATAATGATGATAAAAGATGAGATATATAGATGAGAGAGGGTGGGGACGGAGGAGATAGATGTAGCTTCACACCACGTAGTTAGCCCTTCGAAAAGTGAGGGCTATGCACCCACTTTTGAATTCTTCCACATCTCACTAAGAGAGCAGAAAAATAAAGCAGGAATTTTTATTAAGCTTGAATGAATCAAAAGAACTACAAGGGGTGCCTATTTATAGGGAAAACCCTATACCCCAAAACTCACGCTATGTGCACAACCTATTACTTGGTGATGAAGTAAACTAAAATAAAAACCAATCAAAGAAATCTAAAGCGTTCATGATGTTCTAAATAATAGAAATAAGCAAAATCGAAAATATGAAATCAATCCGACTAGTGGGCCACGATTATGAGATCCCATGATGGGCTTTTCTTGACTATCGGGCCCACTCTTTTGAATTACAACTTCATCTTCTAACTAGGAGGTTCTCCTTGGATGTTTTCATCGAGCCAGATCGACGGTGGGGCCCTCCCTCTCCTTCCGTACATGCGTAGGGGGCGGCGTGCGTGCGCATGATGTCCCCATCAGCTCAGATATGGGCATGGGTAAGGGAAGGGATAGGATAATGGATTTCCCACAATCTAACATAGATTTGGATATAGGTTTGCCATCAATTTAGTTTTATGATAGAATTACTATGAATTCAAAAATTAGGCGTGGAAATTGGCCAGGCTACCTGGCCCAGCATAGACAGCTTGGCGATGTATGACTAGGGCCAGGGTCCCAAAACTTGGCTCAAGGGCTGTGCATGGGCTGGAAATTTAGGTCCGATGTCGGTTGGGTGCGCCATCATTATATGGAAAGAATGAATGGTTTAAAGACACTTGTTAGTGGTTCTCATTCAATGTAAATGTGTACTGTAATAACACTTGTTAAATCCAGGGTTTTGTTTTTAAGATCCTAAACATTATACGCGGAACACATCATGGATTGAGGATATCTGGGGTGAAAAAAATCTTAGATTGGAATGTTTTCCAGCTTCGATCATTTAACTCTTTTCATTAAAGACCTGGCTTGCCTGGGCCTTTTCAGTCTGATCAGAGCCAGGGCCTAGGGAACGATGGCTGGGCTACCATTGCCATCCCTATCCCTATAAAAGATAATGAAAACAACAAACTGATACAGTGGGATATTCTTTAAATTATATTTACATATATCCCATTACTATATTTAGTGCAAATTCCACTATAGGACTCAGGTGGGCCATTATAAACAACCATTGGATAGGAGGAGTCCATTGTGGACTGAACATTACCCCAAAACCCTGATTGGGCTTTCAGAACCATCTAATTGCGGGCCTTAAAAACATGTCTTTGTAAAACAGTCTTACCATGTGATGGTTGCAAGCCCTTAATCTGATGGTTTTGATCATCCTATCAGGGTGATTTGGGGCCATGTGCAATCCAAAGCAACCCCTCCTATCCAATAGTCCACTATGATCGCAGTGGGCCCACTTGAGCCTTGGAAAGGACTTTGTAACATGATCAGAATTCAGTGAGGAGGAAGACTGGCAGTGTGGTATTCATGACCAGAGGAGGAGGATCAATGGATTTGGAAAAGGGTGTCTTTTTTTTTCTTTTCTTTTCTTTTTTCAAATTGGTAAAGTTTAATGGTGGTTTTTCATTCAAATCATTTTCACCCATCTCATTTGAGGCCATCTGATTCTTCCTTGAGTTACCTAATTTTGTTGGAAGTCCATGGCAGATAAAACTCTAACCCTAGATAATCTCCAACATTGGTATCTGAAGTGGAATGGTTAATCATCTTGATTTGTCAACTGCCAAGCTGCATTCTTTTAGGGTGATCGCCTCAGTCTCTTTGATCTGTTGTGAGTCTTACTTGGCGTGGTGGCTGAGATCTTCAAAACTTGGAATCGGGTCTATTTGTGTCAAAAGGTGAGATTCTTTGTCTCCTGCTTCTCTTTGCTATCTAAGGGTGAATGTGGGAAGAAAAAAAACAAAAAGGGAGAGAAAGGAACCAATGAATCTTTGATGGTAAGTAAAAGAATCTATAGGCATAGAGCTGACAGCAAGATGGGCCTTATCACATGAATTTTTAAGGGCAAATTCATGAATATGAACCAAAGTAAGAAATAAAATATTCATATGTGAGAAATGATATAGAATTGAGCAAAGCATGTGGAGTTGTCCACCTCTGGGGATGTCGAAGTTGAATTATGGAGGATATTTCATACGTACTTGTGGAAATGCTGGCATTGGGGGTGTCAGAAAAGACTGGAATGCGAATAAAATAATTACTTTTTCTATCCAGCTAGGTAAAAGGATTGCTAGAACCTCTTGCCTCAAAAGGAAGGAATTGAAAGTTTTTTAAATAACAAACTAGGATTCACGTATTGCGGAAGGAATTATGAGCTAAATTGTAGCTTTGCTAAACAAAGAGATAGTGGATCCTTGAACATTAGCTTTTTACTCTATGCTGCTGGGTGTAGCAATGGGCCTGGGTTGGCCCTAACTTGGCCCTGTCCCTAGTACGCGGGAAAGTCCCTATAAGAAAAGGATGTGAATGATCCAAGTTGTAAATATTCCAGTTTAAGAAATTATGTGATATTCTCCATCCATGATGAGTCCCTTCATATAAATTGTTTGGACCATTGAAACAAAACGGTGGATCGAACGAGCGTCTGTAAACTACACATGTACATTGAAGGGGAACCACCAATAAGTGTCTTTAAAATGTCCATTCTTTGTATATGACGATGGCCTAGTTGATGTTTGGACTGGGCCAAGAGGCCCGGCTGGCCCACTTGGGCCATTCATCAGTGTCTTGGCTCCAGTTCTCCGCCCAAATTTTAGGGGCGCCTTGCCACCTTGCCCTGGACCGTCTAACAAGGTCAAGCTGCCTGGGCCACATGGCTCATTGCCACCCCTAGTTGAGGTCCAAACAATTATGGAAAGGAGTTCATGGGTTGTACTTTGTAGTGACATTAATATGAAAGCTCTATCTCTTCTGTGAGTAGGATTGTGGTGCTCTAATATTTTCCTGGGAAATATGTTCCCTTAGGTGGTTGTTTGGATGTTTGGAAGTAGGATCTTTTTTTTTTTTTTAAAGGATGAATATTATTGAAAGAAAACAACAGAACACAAAACACAGGGGCCCTGGGAGGGTGAAAACAGAGGTAAAAACAAAAAGGAAAAAGGGAGAAAAGAAAAGGAACCTATACAACAAGAAACAGAGACAACCAACAAGGTTGCCAACCCAAAACAGAACAACATTAGCCCAGGAAAGCTGAGAGGATGGATCTGTCTTTGGAAGTAGGATCTTAGGGGAAGTACTCCTCAATCGAACTTCGGTTTCTTGGAAGAAAAGCTTCCTAGAAGTGGTTTCATGACTTCTGTTTGGTTGCAAACTTCATGCCAAGACCATCCTGCCACCTGAGTCCTCAGATGGTGACTGGACTGAGAGATTGAGCAAGAAGAGATTTCCGTCAACGTGATGGGCCCACCTTTGTGCCCATCCCTAAAAAAATCACTTGATTGGAAGATCCTGTCCTAAATCGCTTAGAAAATAGCGGTCCATATTGATCATATCAGAAAAGTTCCAACCATTTGCATTGAATATATTAGGGAAGGCCCGATCATTTGTATGTATGGTCTATCATGTGGGCCCCACCTTCGATGTTGCATTGTGGTGGGAGAGAAATGAGCCTCCATCATAGGGCTCTCAAAAGTTTGTGGAGAGAGGGAGGTATTTTTGGTGAGACATTGACTTCTGTATTTTTGTGGAAGTAGTTCACCCAGAAGTAGGGTTCCACTGCCAAAGAATTATCCAAGCACCGTAACTTTGACTTCCTCAGAAGACTACTTCAAATCGTACTTCAGCACATCTGAATGACCCCATAGTGTAATTTGTTTCCTCTTTTGGTTGTTTTTCCCCCTTTTCATAGTGTCCTTTTGCTCGAAAGGTTTGGTAGGATGACCTTGGTTTTTTTAATATGAAGTGAGTTTTCTAAGAGTCTAGGTCTACGTTTTGGCTTTGCTTGGTGGAGGGGTCGGGAAATATGGGAGGATGGTTTGGAGGTTAGTGGGTATGATATTTCTTTGGGGGCTTTGGAGGGAAAGAAATAGTCTCTGCTTCCAAAATATTGGTAGGACGGCAGGGGAAGTTGAGGTTTTGGGGTGGGCTTCACAAGTCTGAATTCTTGTGATTTAAATTTTGTGCATAGGTTGTTTGTTTTGTAGTTCCACAACGGTTTTAGCATGTTTTTAATGAAATTGCTGTTATATTTCACAAAAATAATATCTTTTGCCCATATAAAACACAGTGAGAAAGATCATTCTGGATTGTAGCTTCCACATTGTATCTGGTATTGACATCGGTATCAACATGTGATCCTATACTTCAGCATATAAAATATCTGGGCATCATTGCTTAGTGTAATTAGTGACCAACCAATAGTGAATTTGCTAATGGTTCAGAATCCTAAGGGGTCATTTGGATGCCTGTAAAATCCTTAAGTTGTAAAAGGATACAGGTAATCAGATTGCAGGGGCTGTTCAGATACCTGCATTTGCTTGTAAAGGCTTTACAGGCTGAAAACGCATTACAGCCTTTAGCTGTAATCTGAAATCTGGCAAAAAGCCATGTTTCAGATTACAGGTAGAGTCATAATAGAACACAGTGTTGATACATACTTGTGGTGTGTGGGGCCCACCATAATTTTTACAGTATTTCCAATCCTTCTATCATGTGCTTCCCTTGATGCTCTTTTATGGCCTAAAAAAAAACTGCTTGATTGATAATCAAATGGACCTCATGAGAGGGAAGGATGGGACGCCCACCATTACAAACTTCCAGATTGCATTTGGGGCCCACTATGATGGGTGTAGGATATCCAATCCGTCAAGTATATGCATGTTTTGATGCTCTCCTAGGGCCCCAAAAATCAAATCCTTTTTGTGTAATTTACTGATTTTGGCAGGATTTACTGCCTCAAGCTCTATGTGGTGTGAATACCTACTTTATACGTTTAAACACTTTACAAGTTAGCCAAACACAATTAATTTTCCAGTAAACAGATTACCACTTAAAAGCCAAACAGAATAGCTGTAAATAGTTTACTCCTGAAACTTTTTTAAGGTGTAGTGTTTACAACTTAAAACTTTACAGGCATCCAAACAACTCCTAAATTTATAAGCTCTTCATTACTCACCCAAAACATAACAGTCTCTGTTGATGTCTCATGGAACAAGCATCGTATCCTCATTTTGGTATGATACGATGCAGTTTCTAAATGTACATTAGTACATACAGTCTTTCAGGCATTAATTTTAGTTATTTATGTTCAGTGAAGTGCGGGTAGAAGGACTGGAGACTCTTGATTATCTAGATAATCTAGAGGACAAGAAGCGATTCACTGAGCAAGGAGATGCAATAACATTTGAATCAGAAGTGAGTATGGATCTATGTGGATGTTGTCATTTTCTTTCACTAATTATTACTCATATACCTTTTGTACTTCTTCGTCTTCTTCTTTTGTTAAAAGGTTGACAAGATATATGTCAGCACACCAACCAAAATTGCGATTCTGGATCATGAGAAGAAGCGCACATTTGTTTTGAGGAAAGATGGACTTCCGGATGCTGGTGAGTTCTGGGCATGCCTACCTCCCTTTTTTTTTCTTTTTCTTTTTCTTTCTCTTCATCATCATTGTCATCTTTATCATCATTAGCTTTGTCGTTCTCCCATCAATTTGGGGTTAGCTTTTAAATGGTTGATTGGCAAGTTTTACTATCGGCTGCCTACCAGGCATCAGTCTTCCTCTTTTACACAGGCTCAGGAACTGGACATGGTAGAGGTTCACATTGATAACACACACATTCCAAACTGTCCCACCCAGCACTAACCCCAGCCCAACTAACCCAAATGGAAGGCAAGCAGAGGACAGTCATGAAAGGCAGTTGCTTAGACAAACCACTAAGAGCATGAGACGCACACATACACATGGAGTTCCCTTGTGTCTGGTAATATACTTAGACACTGCAGTTTGGCATTGAGGGACATGCTCAAGTTGTTGACTGCAAAGAATAGTAGGGAGCCCATTAATATATGTTTACCAAACCCTAGTCACATGCTAGGACAGTCATGCCCAACAATGCACTTCAGGATCACTATTGTGCATTACCCAAAAAGGAGAATTTACGAACAGTTAAAAGTATAGAGCATGCAGTGGCAACAATGTCTAATGCAGGACATGAAAATTTAAATATGATATGCGAGATTCTAGGCTTTAGATCATACTAGTTCAGAAACAATCACACAAAATTCCACATCCCACATAACATCAAGCACTCAACAAGGGGAATATATGCGGGTCCAGGCATACACATGTTAGGGCTAGATCAATTAAAATTATAAACCGAACAATGCTCAAAGGAAAGTAAATTCATCCACACATGCACAGAAATATTTCCTCAATCCAAGGGATTCACATGTTCAATTCGGGAAACCCTAGGGTTGAAGAAAAGAGAATAGAAATTGGGGATTTAGGACAATCTAGGGTTAGGGTTAGGGAAATCAGGTGAGATGAGTGAAAGAGAGGAGAGAGAAGACATGTAATTAGTTCGCACGTGTGGATTGCGTGCATGGCCTAACGCACGTGCGCTAATGGCTTTCTGCACGTGTGTGGGGCCCACGAACCCCAAAAATGTCACCTTGGGTCTGGTCGGCCAAGGCTGGGCCGCACCTACCAAATTTCAGCCCGATCCGACGTCCGATCCATGCGTGGTGCTCCGCCGAAGTTTTAGCCCTCTTGAAGGGCCAGATTCTGGAAATCTGCTGTGGAGGAGGGTTGGCAGCAAAATAACGGTGGATTTGAAGGTTAGATGACTGTAGAAAAAGGTGAATATGGATGGTAAGAGATGGGGGTGGTTTGGGATGGGTGTGTCTTCGTATTACGGTAGTAGCCCTTCGAAGAAGGGAGGGTTTCGCACCTTATTAGGTTTTCACAACTCTGAGAAAAGCAGGAAAACACAGAAATTTTATTTCAATCATCAATGAGAAAAAAAAAAAACTACAAGAGGTGCCTATTTAAAATAAAATCATATACCCAAAAGCTCGCAACATGTGTGCACTTTATTACTTGGAGACGAATTAATAAAAAATAACAACTAATTAAAGCAATTTAAACTATCCATGATATTCCTAATAACAATAATAAGCAAAACCTAAAGTACTAGATTATTTAGAATAGTAGGCCACGATCATGAGAACCCATTGTGGGATTCACATGACGATCGGGTCCACTCCAATGAACCAAAACGCAATCATCTAACTAGGAGGCCCTCCCTGAACGCCGTCATCGATCCAGATCAATGGTGGGGCCCTCCTCCTTGCGTACGTGTGTAGGGGGCGTGCGTGTGCGCGTGATGTACCCATCAACTCTCCCTGGCTGTGAAGATTTCACCACTGGCGAAACAAAACTCATGAACTGCTCTAAGATGTCAGGATCAAGTCTTTGAAGCTCATCCTCAGTGAGCTACGTACTGTCTGAAGCTGGGCGTAACTTCCACTTGACCAGGAACTTTTGAAATCCACCGTCTGACGTCGATACTATATGATGGTCCAGGATATCCTCTATCTCCTCTCTAGGTGTGAGAAGGGTGGGTATAGTAGGTAGAGGATAGGAAGAAGGGTCGAGAAGAGGCCATGGATCAAAGAACAAGTCTGGAGAATCAGGATGGTTGGGCGAAGGGCCAGACAATGTATTAGTGGTCCCCTGAAAAACAACTAGATCCTCCATATTGAATGTGGAACTAATTCCCATGGAAGGTGGAAGATCTACCACATACGCATTGAGACCGTTTCGTTTTATAATTTTAAATGGTCCAGCGATACGCGCATGTAATTTATGAACAACTCCCTGAGGGTATCATTTGGGCCTGATGCGGACCGTCACAGTCCCTTACATTGAATTCCTTGAAACATTTATGTTGGTCTGTAGAAATTTTATAACGTTCATTACTAGTATTGATCTTTTGCCTAATTTCTTGATGTAATGAATAAATGTGATGTGCAAAGGACTCTGCAGACTCTGATGGCCTATGGGACAGGGACATAAGGACAAAGCTCAATAGGCTTCCTAGGTTTATACATCCCAAACTGAATAGAAACAATATCACACCAAAACGTGTCTTTATATGATCCAAACTAAATAAGAACAAGACCACGGTGCGAGATTGGAATGAAAGTTTCATCAACCCAAGACACTCTATAGGGTTGAGTATGGGCTTCAAGTTTCAAGCCCAGATGGCTCACAGTGCCGGTTAATGCCACGTTGACACAACCATCGCTATCCACGATCATCTCGCAGCTCTTATCACCGCATTTTGTGTTAGTATCGGAGATGGTGTTGCTGCGCCAATCGTCGGTATTCTTTGCTTGTGCAAAGGCGCAATGCATAACCGCAAGGGTCGCGGACCCTTGCGCTTCCTTTAGGGGCTTCTGCTGGCTCATATTTTTCCTCCTCACTGTTATTTTCTGGGGGCACTTCTGCTTGCTCCTCAATAAGGAACACCTTGGTGCCCTCTTTCGTGCCACACTGGTAGGCAAAGTGACCAAACCCCTGACACCTAAAACACCTAGTCGCCTCACTTCTGCGCGAGCCAGATCCAATAACTTCTTTACCCTTATCATCATTAGGCCTAGACTGAGAGCTACTGGAAGGCTTATACTGATATCCAGTGCCAGGTTTACCCCAGAAGGTTGGCCTTAGCGTAAGAATCACGAGACTCAAACCGCCTTCCCACAGATGCTTTAAGGTATTGCTCAACCTCCGACACTACTTGATACATCTGTTCAAGAGTCTCTATGTCCTTGGCGAGCAATTTTCTCCTAATGTCAGAATGGAGGCCCGTCTTGAATCGAGCAAGAGTGAATACGGGATCCTCATCAACTACACACGGAGTCAAGTACTATTCGAATTTTTCAATGTATTCCGCCACACTCATTCCCCTATAAAAACCCTAAGCTTTGATACCAAATTTGATGCAGGACAGGAAAATTTAAATATGATATGTGAGATTCCATCCTTTAGATCATATTAATTCAGAAACAATCACATAAAATTCTACATTCCACATAACGTCAAGCACTCAACAAGGAGAATCTATGCGGGTCCAGGCCTACACATGCTAGGGCTGGATCATTAAAATTATAGGCCAAACAATGCTCAAAGGAGAGTAAATTCATCCACACATGCACAAAAATATTTCCCCAATCCAAGGGATTCACAGGTTCAATTCAGGAAATCCTAGGGTTGAAGAAAAGAGAATAGAAATTGGGGATTTAGGACAATATAAGGTTAGGGTTAGGAAAATCAGGCGAGAGAGGAGTGAAAGAGAGGAGATAGAAGACATGTAACCAGTCTGCACGGGTGGACAGCGTGCAAGGCTTGACGCACGTGCGCTAATGGCTGTCCGCACGTGTATGGGGCCCACGAGCCCCGAAAACGTCACCTTGGGTCTAGTCGGCTAGAGCTGGGCCACACACCCACCAAATTTCAGCCCGATCCAACGTCCGGTCCATGCATGGTGCTCCACTAAAGTTTCAACCCTCCTGTAGGGCCAGATTCTGAAAATCTGCTGTAGAGGAGGGTTGACAGTAAAATAACGGTGGATTTAAAGGTTGGATGACTGTAGAAAAAGATGAATATGGATGATAGGAGATGGGGGCGGTTTGGGATGGGTTTGGCTTCGCACCACGATAGTAGCCCTTCGAAGAAGGGAGGGTTTCACACCCAATTAGGTTTTCACAACTCAGACAAAAGTAGGAAAACGCAGAAATTTTATTTTAATCATCAATGAGAAAAAAAGACTACAGGGGCTGCCTATTTATAATAAAATCTTATACCCCAAATCTCGCGCCATGTGCGCACCCTATTACTTGGATACAAAGTAATAAAAAATAACAACTAATCAAAGTAATCTAAACCGTCCATGATATTCCTAATAACAATAATAAGCAAAACCCAAAGTACTCGATTATTTAGAACAGTGGGCCACGATCATGAGAACCCATGGTGGGATTCATATGACGATTGGGTCCACTTCAATGAACTAAAACGCAGCCTCTAACTAGGAGGCCTTCCTTGGATGTCGTCATCAATCCAGATTGATGGTGGGGCCCTCCTCCTTGCGTACGTGCGTAGGGGAGAGCGTGCCTGTGCGCGTGATGTCCCCATCAATGTCAGTAAGCATGGCTAAATCTTCTCTAATGTGAACTGAAAATTAAGCAAGACCAAGGACTGTGATGCCTCTTAGGAAAGAGAAATCTCTATGGTGAATTTCAAACTGTCATCAAAGCATTTGTTAAGCATGTCATGCCCCATATCTAAAACATGCACACAATATTTGACATGAAGATTTATGCCTTCTGCTTA
The DNA here is from genome assembly GCF_029962835.1 of Magnolia sinica. Taxonomy (NCBI): domain Eukaryota; kingdom Viridiplantae; phylum Streptophyta; class Magnoliopsida; order Magnoliales; family Magnoliaceae; genus Magnolia; species Magnolia sinica. Next base: position 4,500,262 of record NC_080581.1, on the reverse strand, counting down.
CCACATACAAATCAATCACCTTGTTCTAGACGAGGTGAACACAGCCCTTGACGTTTTCATTTGTATCAAGAGCGAGCGTCAATCCAGGGCATCCCCCATCCACGTGTATAGTCTTGGGCTATAATTCCTTGCTACTTCTTGTAAATACTTAACATAAATTGACATACCTCAACGGTTTGTTGGTGTTTCCTGCAGTCGTATGGAATCCTTGGGACAGGAAGGCGAAGGCCATACCTGATTTGGGTGATGATGATTACAAGCATATGTTGTGTGTGGAGGCTGCAGCTGTTGAGAAGCCTATCACTTTGAAACCTGGTGAGGAATGGAAAGGAAGACAAGAACTGTGTGCTGTTCCTTCCAGTTACTGTAGTGGGCAATTGGATCCTCAAAGGGTTCTCCATGGCTGAAAGACCCGTCAATTGGTGCATCCAGTACAGGTTTTTAAATCTCAGCCTTAGTTTTTCTAGTTTCATTGATGCAATATTATAGTCAGGCAACCACTATGCTTTCTAGATTTCTGCTTGGAAGATTTTCGTCTTTTTTCGGGTTTTCCTTTGTAAGGAAAGGGAAGGCAGTTATATTTATCGGCCTTATGCATTTATGATAATTTTAAACATAGCCTACAGGTTGCACTTAAATGAGAGGAATTATAGGATACTTGAGCCGAGTATTCAAGGGCTTTCAACAGTATATGTGGGTTTCAATTCTGACCAGTGGGGTGCATACTTTGACAATACAGACCATTGGTGTGGTGCCTCCCACTGGAGGTGGCAGCATGACCCAGAATCTCCACCAATCTTTGTACCTTTTCAGTTGAATGTGGACTGCCTCCTGTATTTCAATTCTTTCGGCCACTACGAGATGTTAAGATTTCACTGTTGGGTTTGCAAAGCCTCAGTTTTGTATCTTGAAGTCCTCTTCAATTGATATCTGAACTTGCCTGAACTCTTTTGAAATGTTTTTAGTTTGAAATTCTCTGAAAAAGGCATGTAGGCAAAAGTATATCCGCCCAATATTCATGTCATATCTTACCAATGCATTTCTGGTTACCATGCTGGCTAGCATCCGAAACCAGTACGTATCATCCACCATGCACCAGTTCTGGCCATGAACAATATAGCTCATCCATCTGCCAGTATGGACCCAATATGGCTTTGTTTCCAACAGATATGGTTCCTGCCAAAGCCGATTTTCAAACTGGCTAGGTGCTTGGCAGAATGGATGGTTGTCTGTTCCACTGCATTATCAATGGGCCAATGATATTGGGAACATCCAAACAACACCCTAAAACACCAGACTGCCAGTTTTCTCTGACAAAAGGTGAAAATGTCATTTGTACTTGCTATTTTGTCTTTTATTTGGAAGCATTTGATGACACTTGATGCATCTGGTGCTTTTGAATATGAACCTTCCTACCATGTAATTTTTTCCTTTCTATATTTTACTTAAAGCACTAAATGAAAGCTCTAATCTGGATTTTTTCAGGCACGCTTGTTGTGCATCATCGGATCATATGCTCTCATCAGTGAACTCTACCCGTTCTTTCTCCCTCATGGGCCAAGCGAATCCAAAGCAGAATTCTGTCAAATAAACCATGCTTTCCTTGAGCATTATTTGGCAAAAGGAGAGAGTCTGAACCTGTTTTTGTATATCTACAAGAAATGAGAAATACGGTTTTTAAGGGTTGGACCTGTGTGAATGTGTTTGTGATTAGGTCTCTTTGTTGAAAGATGTGTTAGGGTGGGTCGTTTTATATGCCTGCTTCTGTAGTCATCTGATGGTCAGAATTCTGAAATTCCAATCAAAATGCTTTGGTTTCTTGAATATTCTACGTCTTGGATATTGATGAAATTGTTAGAGGTATGAATATATCGGATACCTGTGATGATTGGTGAAATAGTCTCTCTCTCTCTCTCTCTCCTTGTCACAGATGGGCAGGATGGTCGTCGAAGGGTTTTTTTTTTTCCTTTGCCCTTGCTGAGGTGCAAGATTCTGTACATGTGCAACGGCTCATGGTTTGGTTCTGGATTGTAGAAATCTCCAGACATGAATGGAGGTTGATGTCTGTTTGATTGATTGGAAAAACCTCCTTTATTTATGATCCCCGATGTGTTTTTTAGTTTGATTCAGGATGTGAGGATCTTGCTGTTCTGTTTATTCATTGACCATGGTCCACTTTTAAACAGCAGATCAGGGTATAGCTGCATGTTGCGTCAAAGTGGGCTCAACATGTATGGAATCCTGTTGGCCTCAAACAAACTACGCATTTTGATTATTCTCAATTCTCAAGGCCTCTCTGAGCTTGACCCATGTTAATAAGAGGAATTAACTATGTAGTTCCTTACTGAACATCCAAACATTAAGCAGTCGATTCAACCGTTAGGATCATCCACTTTACAAGGTTTTCAGGCTGTAGGATGTACCCTGTCTATTAGACGGTCCAGATGGTGCAAAAGAATATAGATTGTGCTGGTGAATGCTGTCAACATGGTTAGTCCACATGGTGGGTTATATAGCAGTAATGATACAGCCTAGCAAACTGAGTTTACCATGCAATGCCCTTTTTTAACCAGCCAATCTTTCACGTGTGGGACATCCCAGCCACCCAAACGATGAGATCTATCACGTGTGGGACATCCCAGCCACCCAAACGATGAGCCAAGTCAAGAAGATCACCGGTCACAAAAATTAGGTCCATCAAACTTGTCGAATTGATGGACCATGCACAAAAAAATCTCCTAGGCTGTAAGATCCTAGCCACCAATCTTAAAGACTTCTTTTTAGTTAAATGTAGTTGGTTGGTGATGTAGGGGAGGACGTGAGGTCAAGCACCGTCTTCCTCAAGAGGATAACTATTTCGAATCCACGGAACTTATCTGGACTCCTCACAGAGACTTCTTGAATCCACGAGGAAAGAAAGCAAGAAATGGAAAGAAATTTTAATAAATTCAAATTTGATTAATCAATCAATAAAAACGAGTTCACAACCCTTTAAATCGGGGTACCAAGCAATGGGAAAGAAATCAAAATCAAACTACAACTAAAACTCCTAGAATTCGCGACTTACTATAAATAGTAAACTTAATATTTATAGACAGTCGTGATGTCTACTAGTGCGCAAGGTTTTCGGCCAAAAATAGTAAGTATCCTATTTGGCTTCACCAAACCGTTCTCCTAACTATTCTAAGCTCTTTTCACGTAGGGCGCAACTCTTAAAGCCCGACGGATGAAGAGTTATAATCAAACTAAAACTTACTATTTATAGTAAAAACGAAATTAAAACAGGGAAACGACCGTCGATCTAGGAGTTTTTCGCAATTCCGAGCTACGCAACCCAGCGTAGCGGGGTTGGTTGGCTAATGTAGCTCGCTCTACCCCAAAATCATATATTTTACGTCAGGTAACTCATTTCGGATCGTGAGATACGCCCGATCTAAGGTCCGTCGGTTCGGATCACTTTTGTCATCGACCAGGTCTTCTTTGATCCATCTTGGCCATGAAACTGTCTGCGATCCGCTCTACATCAGTTGGTTTATCTCTTATTAACCACGATTGATGGTGTGGCATGTGCAATACACTCGGAGGAAGGGAAAGAGAAATCTGAAAGAAATTTCGGAGAGGCTTTTAATAAAAGAAATGTAAGCTGTTTGGTTGTTTTTGCTGTTAAAATCTCAACTATACATTTGGACACCAACCACATCTTTTGATTCCAAATACTCAATATCTTTTCTTAAAATGTCTTCCTATTTCCTTGGAATATTCAAATTTCTCATCTTGGGAATTGTTAGGATTTGTGGAGCTTCATCATTGGAGGTGTACTATTAATCTAGCCATCACTTTTGCCAGCCGAGCCTGATCATCAAGGGCAGTTTCATAATTTCATATGGAGTTATATGTAAATCTCAGTTCATTTGGAATAATATATATGCTCTTGTAAGAAAGAGTTGTTATTGTCCTGAGAGTTGCTACTTCATTTTTGGCCTTTGAGTATAGTGAACATATCGAGAAAGAACCACATAAATATTTATATTATGTTTGCACCTTTTTTTCCTTTTGAAAAAGGTGAAATTATCCTCTTCTACTGTATCTATGTATGGTATAGATAAAATCCAATGGTCCGTATGCAATAATCTTGGAATGAATGATAAAAATGCATGATAGGGTCGTTCTTATTTTGATTTCTATAGCAAGACAAACCAAATAAGAAGTCCTGGAACATGATTATTAAAGTTCTTATTTTCTAAGCAAATCGTAACTAAATCTTATCAGCAGGCCAGTAGAAATGTCTCAGTTATCCTATTAAGGAGATTTTTGGCGTGGCCCACTTTTCATAGTGGAAACCCACTTTTACTGTGCAAAGCTGCAGTTCAACCCAACCATTCATTTATTTTCTTCTTCTTCTTCTTCTTCTTCTTTTGTTTTTGTTTTTTGCTTCTTTTTTAATTTTTTTTATTTTTTTATTTTTTTTATTTTTTTGTAGGTTTGCTAGCTCTGCACACACCCACTCCATTTCTTCCGGACTAGTATTTGAACCATGCAAACAAAATAGCATTCCAATTAAAAACTCTTATGGCTATACCGAGGAGAATAATGTAAAATAGCTCTTAGAATCTCTCAACTGCGTAGACCTGATGGAGAGAATGGATTGCACATATAGAAATATGGTTGCTCCAACCCATCGGGAATCTGGCGTAGATCACACTATGGGGAACAGTCGGGATAGGGAAGCCCTATGAGAATTCTATAAACTGCACCTAATTGATCAACAGTCTAGATCTACTCGAAGGTTGGATATTGTAATCAGTTATACACTAAAGTTGTGATTAGTCTAAATTCTTTATTATTATTATTATTATTATTATTTATAGCTTGTTAGTGCCCCACTGTCGTTTCACTGTTAGCCACCCCACTAGGGGATGGATACCAAGACCTCAGTGTTGAAACTATGGATCTTTCACTCAAGTCTACCACTTGAGCTAGGTGTGTGATTAGTCTAAATTCGTGGTACTCTTCAACTTGTTATGTAGACTGTCTCCTCTTCTAATTGTTCCATATATCCACCCAGTTTGGATGTGGGCTATTTATCGTTAGCAGCCAACCTTTGATGTGGATCATCTATTATGTGGGCCCACGTTAATATGGGTGATCCATCATTTGGGGCCCACCTTTGAAGTAGACTATCCATCATGTGGGGCCTCCTTTGATATGGATTGTGAGAGAGAAAAGTAAAATAGTTAAAAACTTTAAAAAAAAAAAAAAAAAAACTTTCAGTAACAAATAGCTCTAAGCACACAAGTCATTTTTGCAATTATAAAGGAAACTTAGGAGTGTTTAAATCAAAAGTTACTTAAGGTAAGCTACTTATTTCTCAAATAGCTTACCTTGGTTTCTACTAATTAAGTTGATAAATATGTTTGGTAAATAATATACTTACAAGTTTAAAAAATTAATTGAAGTGATTAAGTATTTTTAAGTAAAAAAGTTAAATATAACTATTCATAAACCATATTTACTTATCTAAAAAAAGTTATCTACAGCTATAAGTAGAAAAAGTAACTTATTTGGCACTATTCCCTTAGGGGGTGTTTGGATTGTTAGTTTCTAGTTATTATGAAAATAAGTATGTTTGACAAACAACATACTCATTAGCTTCTCCTCTCTTTCGTCTCTCCTAATGCTTCTCTTCAGCCACTTATGAAAAGTAGAAAAGCTAAAACATTAACTGAAGTGATTATGTACTTTTAAGTAAACAAGTTACTTATAAGTTATTTATAACTAATTATAAACTAAATTTACTTATATGAATTAAGTCACTTATCTACTGCTGTAAGTAGAAAAAGTAACTTATTTCGTGGTATCCAAACAGGCCCTTAATAACTTAAAATAGGTTAAAAAGTAATTTATTTTATGGTATCCAAATAGGCCCGAAGATAGACCCACGGGCAAGATTTTTGGGCCAATATCCCTCAACAACTATTGACTGAACGGCCCATAATTTAAATCAGAACTGGCCCTGCCCATTCATCAATCAGGCCATCAAATTTACGACTGGATCCGTGCATCTATCCATCGGGCCTCAAAATCAAACCCTATTCAATCCACAAGGGGGTGTTTGGATTGTAAGTTTCTACTTATTATGAAGATAAGTATGTTTGACAAGCAACATACTCATTTGCTTCTCCTCTCCTTCGTCTCTCCTAATGCCTCTCTTCAGCCACTTATGAAAAGTAGAAAAGCTAAAACATTAACTGGAGTGATTATGTACTTTTAAGTAAATAAGTTACTTATAAGTTATTTATAACTAATCATAAACTAAATTTACTTATATGAAATAAGTCACTTATCTATTGCTGTAAGTAGAAAAAGTAACTTATTTCATGGTATCCAAACAGGCCCTTAATGACTTAAAATAGGTTTAAAAGTAATTGATTTTATGGTATCCAGCCATTTTTCCATCGAGCATCAAAATCATTCCCTGTTCAATCCACAAATTTCTATTTTGTAGTCCAATGCATTTTAATTATAAATTACTAAAAATAACTAAGAATTCCAATTCACATCGATTACACATGAGAATTGTGACTTGGCCCCTGGGAGTCTTGACTTAGGCCCACCAATAGACCAAGAGAGCCCATCGATGTTTTGGGCCTGGCCTACTTTGGGCTGGGCTGGGCCATGCCCGAGGTCAGGTCAGGGCCTAAAATCACAGGCTTGGGCACCCTCTAAGAGCCTGTTAGCCTGGCTCGATCCCAACCCAGTCTGTTTACGGTTTATGGACATTTTAATACCAGATCATGAACAATGGGGCCCACCTTATGAACAACCCAGATCTTACACAAAAGTGGACGGCCAGGATCGGGTTCAGGCGGTGTTGGACACGGCTGGACTCAGCCCATGATTTTCTTTCTGAACCCGGCATGGGCAGACCTAGCCCATCTAAGCCCAACCCACATTTAAAACCCGGCAAGCAGACCCGGCCCATTAAGAGCCTAGTCCAAAACAAGACATCAGATCAAAGACATTGATCAACCAAAGAGTGGGCCCCACTTACAATAGCAGGCCAAATCCTCCACCGTCGGATCACATAATCTCTGCAGTGTCCCGCAGGGGCACCCAAACATTTCGCCTATACATTAGACACACCCAAAAAAACAAAGGCCGCGATACAAAGATTATTTGCAGCAATCAAGGGCGCAATCTCAATTTAGACAGAACCCGCGAGCCAGCGAAAGGAAAAGAGAGAGAGGGATTGCGAATTACACCGAAATATAGTGCATGTCCGATCCTTACACATAAAAACCGGGTGATATACACCGAAAGTACATACACGGAGACGAAGACCCTCAAAATCGCAGTTGCAGAGAGAAAGAGAAGGAAAGGAGAAGAGAAAGACGGAAATAGACGGAGAGAGACGCGCGCTTCAGAATCTCCCGTTTTCTTCTCACTCTCAGAAGATAAAAAGCTCCGAAAAGGTCAGAAAAGGAAGAAAATCTCTTCCCCCCTTTTCTTCAATCCCTTCTCTCATTGAAAATCTCACTATCTTTTTCCGCAATTTCGAAAAAGCCCTTCCAACTCCAATCCGTACACGATCCGTTCCGGTCGATTCCGTTCCGTTGATCGGAGCCCGTTCCACGTAAAAATGCGAGCTTTCTGGTGTTCCCTTGTCGTCGAGGAATCTCGGGCCAGGTGGGTTTCTCTTTTGCTCTGTTAGGGTTTCGATTCGAGAAGATTGGGATTTGGAATTTGGAATTAGGGTTTTAGGGTTTTTAGGGTTTTTGTTCTGGTTGGCGCGGTCTGATTCGAGCATTGGTGAATTGGGGCGGTTTTCCTGTCCCAATTTTGAATTTTGGGGGTTTTGAGGTTTTGGAAGGGTGGATTCGACGATCAGCGATCTCGTTGTTTTTTTTGTATGGAATCGATGCATTGAGAAATGCCGCCAGTTCAGCAGCATACACGCATCAATCTCGCCGAATTGAAGGGTCAGATAGTGAAGAAGATCGGGGCTGAGCGGGCCAGGAGGTATTTCAATTATCTGAACCGGTTGTTGGGTCAGAAGCTTAGCAAGTCCGAATTCGATAAATTGTGCTTTTTGACACTCGGGCGGGAAAATCTCGCTCTTCACAATCAGTTGATCAGGTCTGTTCTGAAGAATGCCAGTGATGGGCGGGTTCCACCGCCTCCTCCCCCCGAGAAGGAAGTCACCAAGCCGGTTAAAGTGGGGGCAAAGAGGTCTCCTCCGAGAGAAGATGGGTATCATCAGGTCGCAGGTTTTCCATCGGCCCCATCAGTTTGGTCGAATGGGGATGCATTCCCAATTTCCCCACGGAAGGTCCGGTCCGGGATACGGGACCGGCGGCTTAAAGATAGGCGTAGCCCTCTTGGACCGAATGGGAAGATGGATTCAGCTTCTAATCAGTTGATTGCAGTTGAGGATGGTGTCACGAAGCATGTCTTGGAAAATGGGGATTTGAGTCTGTTCGATTCGCAGAGGCCATTGCAGCATCATCAAGGACTTGCGGAACAGCCCGTGAACGAGCGGGATGGTTCCCTCCTGCCCCCCGCAAAAAGACCACGGATAATAAAGAGATCGCCGCACGAGCCGGTTTCTGTACATAGCAAGGGTATGGTAGAAGTTGTCGTTGTCGAGGATGCGGAAGAGGCGGAGCAGGCCAATAGCATGAATTCTAGCAGAAGTCCACTCCGGGCACCTCTTGGGATCCCGTTCTGCCCTGCCAGCGTAGGTGGGGCCCGTAGAGCTTTGCCAGTGGCTAGCAGCAGTAGTGTTGCTAGCGCTGTGGATATCGGCGAATTGTTTGATAGCGAGACTTTGAGGAAGCGTATGGAGCAGATAGTGGGATTGCAGGGGCTTGATGGGGTGTCGATGGATTGTGCTAACTTATTGAATAACGGATTGGATGTGTATTTGAAGCGGTTGATCAAGTCGTGCACCGATCTAGTTCAAGCAAGGTCTCGACATGAACCAGTAAAGCAGTCGTCGTACAAGCAGCAGCCTCATGGGAAGGTTATCAATGGTGTCTGGCCAGGTCAGCACATGCACATGCAGAGTAACAGCGGGCCTGCAGAAGTTATAAACGAACCCAAGCACTGTCAGCTGGTATCTCTTCAGGATTTTAAGGTGGCAATGGAACTAAACCCACACCAGCTGGGAGAAGACTGGCCGTTGCTGCTCGAGAAAACATGTTTGCGATCATGTGAGGAATAAGACATCCAGCTCCACTTTGGTTTCTTTGAAACTGTGGCTGGGTGGGTCCCTGTGGGATCAAAGGGCCCGTCATAGTGTGGCAAGTTGGTACAATTTTGACCAAGGCGCATGCTCTCTCCTTTACAAGGTGAAACTTCAGATTGCCGCAGGAAGTCGTGTTTGATCCTTCCATGGGGCCCATGCCCGATCAAGAACACATTTTCACAGCAACCAACCGAAAGGGAATGTCAAAAGGTTTCCCCTGTTTGGTTGCACTGTTGTATGCTTAGCATTCATGAGGGGTGTCTCCGCCATCGCCGCAGATCTCGAGCTTCTGTAATTTAAAAAAAGAAAAAAAGAAAAGGAAAGAGAGAGCTGCAGAGAAAATCGAGGGCAGTTTTGAAGGTATACTGTTGTGTAGCTTGTTAAAAGGTACACATTCTGTAAGGATCGCAGCATTGCGGTGTATCAATTTCTGAGAATTGCTTCGATGGTTCAATAGTAATAGATTACCACTCCATGATATTGTGTCTGATGATTTATTTTGAATTTTGCAATCAAATGACTCCCCAAAAAAAATCTCTGAAAATAAATTTTCATTATGTTTCTGTTTCACATTCGAATTTACTTAATGGTGTGTTTGGTTGCACCAACTATCATGAAATATCATGATCTCTCATGATTAATCAGTGTAATTTGTTTCGTAATTTCATGATATTTCATGAAATTTGGTGAAACCAAACACACCCTTCTGTTTCTTTGGCCTTTCTAATGCACATTTTTATCTCATATGTGACTATTCCTGGCAGCTTTTCAATGTAGGGTTTCCTGGAGATTTTGTATATTATGTAATTTTTCCGTCTACGTGTACTATTCAAGGTTAAAGAATCGTCTGAAAATTGGTATGTATCATTGATATGCAGTATGATTTTGCCCATGGTTGATACAGCCATATCGTCCCAATACAGCCCAATACGGGGGATAAGACCTGGTTTCAGTGGTGGCCGATAGTGGACACTAAAACTGGTTTTTTAAATGTTTGATAATGCGTAATAAGAATAAATAATCTTGCTATATGACAAGATTTCCTTGATAGCAGGTCAGTTAGAGGAGACCCATAGACAGGATGATCCCAATAATGTAAAAAGTGGCCCCTAAATTTATGGTGGGAAATAAAAACAATTAGTGGTCGACATTAACTGACGGAGAGTAAAAATAAGCCATGGCTATGGTTTTCTGATATGTATGATTTTTGGAACATCATCTATCCATAACGAGGCCCGCTAGTTGGAAAGTATCGATTGATGGGTAACCTGGCCACATGTAATGTGGAGAGATGGCTCTACCATATTCCGATTTGTCCGGCTCTGCCTTATCAACTCCCTCCTTTTTCTGCTTCTCTATAGGCAAGCTCCATGAGGACACCGGAGCATTGTAAGCTCATGCTGCCGCAACTACATTTCAGCTATAACTGGATCAGGGAGATGTACTGTTTGCAGTAAACTGTATATCTGGGGCCCACCTTTTGGTGATTCAACTTTTTGATGTGTGCCATGGCTAATGGAAGCTAATATAAAAGTCATCCCCCAACAGATAATCCTAACCATCTGATTCTGCCCCCTTAAATGTGGATTGTTGGTTGTAATTGTCCATTTTCATATGAAGGCCAGAATCCTCTGATGGGGGAGATGTTTGAGGTATGGGTCATCCCATGGGTCATCCCATGGTATGGGTCATCCCATTTTCATATGAAGGCTAGAATCCTCTGATCAGTGCCGTGGGTTATTGATTGACAGGCCTGCCCTTACATTACTAGGTAAAAAGTGGTTTCTTTCGATTGATTATCATATAATAACTTGTGCGAGTAAGATGAGGTTACAGGCTTAAGAATCATCATGAGGTTTGTTATCGAGGCGGGGCAATCTCATTGCAGCTTTCTCTGTTTTCCTACTGTTTTAGGACTACTTTCAAGAAGCTGAAGGAGAAGAAGGTGAAGCTGGAGGAGGATGAGGGGAGAAGGAGAAGAAGAGCAGCAGAAGAAGCAGATGTAGCTCTATTTCTCAGTGACAGAAGAGGAAGAAGCTCTATTTTCTTAGCCAAGTGCCTCTATTTTCTTGTTCTTGTTCTTTTTTAACAACTCAGACATTTTCAAGAAACAGCAAAACAAAACAAGGCTGCAAATGTCCAATACAAGTCTCTTCTAGATTCTTAAAGCTTTTTCAGTCTCCACCATGTCGATTTGTCTTTCCTTTTACTATTATTATTACTGCGTGATTTAAGAAGTGGGCCCCTTGATTTTGTTTGGGTTCGGGTTCTGAGTTCTGGTAATTCTGTTGTGGGGTTTGAGTTCTGGGAACTCATCTGTTGTTTCAGGTTTTCTTTTCTTGTTTTTCTTTCTTTTTTCTCTTGTATTGATTCTTTGCTTCCTTGTTAATATAATATCATCTTTCAAAAAAAGAGAGGAGATTTTTGTTTCCTTTTGCCATGTGGTGATCAGGATTGTTGATCTTGTGGCCCACCTTGTGGGTGGGCTATCACCAGCCAAAAGTAGCCATTGTACAGCTACTAACCATGCGGTTGCAGGTTTTGCAGGTTGAGAGTGCACTATTTCCCTGTTTTGAATAGCAAACATGGTCTAATACACTGCTTTCAGGATATCGCCTATCTGACATGTGCCGTGCCAGTGCATGTCCCTGAAATACAAACTTTTCAATCTCTCCTCGTCCGAATCGCTTCAGTTAACATGCATATACAGCTGATTTGCCTCCAGTTATCTTCCAAGGTAAAGAATATTAACTGAATAGATGGTAAATTAGGAGATTTTGCTATTTCTCTTCTTCTAGAGAAGATACTAATCACTGCCAGAGTGGAATATCCGAAATGGCTGTGAACACATCTGGTATCATTGGGGAACAGAAGTTCTTGTTGTGCCCAATGCATGTATGTTTTGCTGGATTCATCAACCAAAATGATCAAATAACTTCAATGAGCAGAATTTCCCCTATCATGCTGTTAATATATTTTAGAGCTGCATTTGGATGCACAGTGGAACTTAATCGGCCCGCTTATGAGATCCCCATGATCAACCTAATTGGCTCCTGCATCTCCAATCTTCTATTTGCACGATTCTTCTACAATGGAATCTGATAAGTGAGATTTCGAATAAGTGAATCTTCTTCCATCCAAAGAAATGATTCATCGAAATAATGAGTCACCCGTTCAATTGATATGGACACATCTGAGATCACCAAATGCTCAGGAGTTCATCTATTCAATCCTTTTCCTTCTTGTTGTTGGATATCTCGTTCGTAGACATCTTCTCTTTGCTTTTGGAGCCTCTAGTGAGTATGATCTCTTTCTTTCTGGACCTTCTGCAAACCTATTGTTGCAAGGTGGGGCAAAAAACTGAAAGTTCTCTGATCTTCTCAAACAATACCCCACCTCAAACCTATTGTTGCAGAGCGGGTCCCGCTTCTCAATATGAGCGTAACTAAATGAGATTTTCAATTCGTAATCTTTTGAGTATAGAAATGTCTCCATGGTTGGAAAGCAAAACTTCTCTCCCCAGTGGGAAGGCTGACTGCACTGAAATTATCAAATCAATGACTGTTTGGCATGCCAATTCATGCCATGCTGTCTACATGCCATGCTGTCTACAAGATTCCTCAGAAGTTAGTGAAACTGATAGAATTCAATCCGATTTTCTTTGAAAAAACACCACCCATGAAGGATAGATACACTCCCTAAACAGGTGGGAAGCATATGATTAGATAATCTCATTGCTAGTTAATATCTCCTCATGAAATTAGGGCAGAAATCTTGACTGAAAAGGAAAATTTATGGGTCTTCACAATGAGCAAAAAATACACTCAGAACGGGAATTGGTTCTCTTCCGTATCTTCTTGAAAGTGATATATTAGCAATTTGGAGCCCAACCCTCAATTTGAAAGTAGAACAAATTACGGTCTGGTTTTTTCCACTTCATTAGACTGGTAATTGCGATTCAGTCTGATAGTGCATCCAAACATGCAGTTAGCGTTTTTGGTAATGAGAGGCCCTCAAACCCAAACATGTTGTTGGTCTCTCTACAACTCCGGTGCATGCAAATTGGAGTAACTTCTCTTTTGTTTCTTTTTTTCTTTTGTGATTTGGAACTTCTTGGATTACTTGTTCTTGAGGTAGAATCCCGATTGAAACAGTGATTGGCGCATGCACCGCTTTGGCTTTTGCTTGCCCATTGACGGGTCTCATCAACGTCTCCCATCAATGTTCATCCACCAGGATCTTTACTTCTAGTTCTGGCGAACAAAGAACGAATCATCGCAAGCCCATAGATGGAGCATGCCCCATAAATCCTCTTGATAATCATGATTTATAGCCTACAATAGTCGATTGAAATGAGGAATACAACAATAGTCCACATTCACCTGAGAAAGTCCCAAAATTGGTTTGCTGGGATCATCCAATCTTGGACAGTTCTAGGAACAGGCCGGTTTGTTTATGGCAATAATCAAATGCTTTCTGCATCTTGCATTGAATAGACCTTCATACAATAACTGTCCTACTTCTACTGTATCTATTACTTCGTTCCTTGTGAATAGACCTTCACACCACTCCTTTTTATTATTATGGATCGAGTAGCAGAAATTCAATGCAGAATCTCGGCATTCAACCTGTAGTCCGAACAATCTCATTGATTCCCAAACAAGTGGGCAATCTAGAATTCCAATTTTTCAATGATCAGGATCGTACAACCATGCGGCCCACTGTTCATAACTGAAAGATGAGTACATGGTTGCAGATAACACATGCCTTAGAATGGATGGTGGAAGCTATTCAACTCCCTTTCCTCGATTCTACACCGTTGAATTCGAGATTCGAGCCATACACCAATCAATCATACAAAGCCGGATTGATTGTCAACTTGAAATTTTTAAGGCCTTATGGTCATGAGGTATTGTACAAGTGGGGCCCATGTTCAGTGGTCCATTATTGTTTGATGGGTTAGCCAATGTGCTAAAAGTAAGATCCTAACCATAGAATGTTTGGCCAGAACGGTTGCTGTATTTTCTTTCTTAACTGTCTAGTTGTTTAGACGCTAGGACTCTTCCATCATTGGCCATTCATCTTGGGGCCCATAGTAATGAACGGTCTGGATCGCTGAACCATACGCCCGACTTGTACTAACTAAAAAACCAGAAAGGTGGTTCAGGTACTTTCGTGTATGATTTTTTCCATCATCAAAATTTTGTGTTGTTTCTGTTCCATATGAAAACAGAACTGTCTTGTGTTGGCGAATTGCAGCATGTGCAAGATCTGATCCGTTTATCAGGTGGGTCCAACTGCGTATATACCCTGACTCAAGAATCAGGCTAGTCCACTAATCAAGTGGACCGCATGTGTCCCTCTGATGAATGGCTGGAATTTTCTCCCACATTTCAAGTGGCATATGTTCCATCAATGGCCTCTTCTATGGAAGAAATTGTTATGTCGCATGCGATGAACGGTGAAGATTCATCTCTCTAGGAAGAAATTTCAAATTCCAACATAATCAGCGGTTCCTCTGTTTAGACATGGACCGTTTATACGGTCCTGATCATGACGGAATGTACGGTTTGCTGAAACAGGATTCTGTCAACGTGGGCATTTTTCCAGTGATCCGAACCATTGAAGTGATAGAACGCCCCAAACCCCCCCGATCTTCAACCATCCATTAAACATTCATGAATGAACTGATCCCATGTGACATGGGTGGATGTGGCCCATCCACTGAACAGTCACAAATTCTCACACGCATGGCCCACAGAAAATGGACAGTGGAGATGCGCAACTCTACAACAGAAAATTCCACTACTAATGCATAGCTAGTGTGATATTTAGCCCATTTGGATTCAATACCAGCTTTTCCAAAGCAAAAAATCTGGAACGTTGGTGATGGAATTTCTCAGTACTTGATCAAACTGCCCCGCCTTCTATTTCAGGCTCTGAATTAAGAATTCAAGATTTCTTGATTTGAATAATAACATATCAAAGAAAAAAAACCAAAAAGAAGAAACACCAGACTCTATGAACATTTCATTTCATTTATGTTTTAAACGTAAATGACATATATCTCCCACTGCTGAGACAGCCTGTGGTTTATTTCATGAGAAATGACAAGAACATGGCAATATGCACATAGAGAGAGAGAGAGACCCACCACAGGATTCTACAGATTTTATTACTGCACCCCACCAGTTATGTGGCTACGAGGGCGATGCCGGAGCTTTGCATATTGTGCACCAGTTCTTCATCCGGAGCCACTGATGGATGCAGACCACGTGGTACCCGTGCCCGCACCCTAACTTGCCCACTTCATCTCCCTCCACATACTCTTCCTGAAAAGGAAAAAATAAAAAAATCGTGAATTTGAATATTTTAGAAAGTGTGGAACAATAACACTATCCAAAAACTAAAAAATGATGGAATTTAGGTTATATAGGTGTGGCTGTGTGGGTGTGGGTGGGCATCACGGTTAAAGACTCAGTACAACTCGCCTGACTCGGGGTTAACTCGGGAGAGTAACTTGTGGCTTCGAACCGGATTGGCTCCAAACAAGTCCATAACAGACTCAAAGAAAAACATGTTTATGGGTTATTCATCCTAGAAGTATATCCAAAATTAGCAAATCAGACCTTATTATGTGCCCTATGTTATACCCAATAACCAGAAGGCAAATAAATCAGTATCGGATATCACAATCTTTTTCTTTTTTTTTTTTGAAAGGAGATGTCAGGATTTATGTAAATCCAATTTTAGGGCATGTTTGGATGGCTGGATTCCACCGTAATGTTATATAAATGGGTAATGATTATCACTACCACGGTTGTATGTAATACAATACTGTCGCAGCTTCGATTTCTTCAATTTTTGATATGCATGTAATGTACTGGCGTGATTACATACATAAAGATGTAAGTTGTCTAATGGTAGGGCCCACGAAAATATGCCACCTCAACACACCTTTGCCCGGTGGTAAGTTGACAGATTACTATGATTTGATAGCTTGGTTTATCCAATCTGCTACGAGGAATAATAATGTGAGTTTTACATCACATTACAGTGGAATCCGGCCAGCCAAACAAGTCCTTAGCAAACCAAGGATCAATATCAAGATCATATAAATTATATAAATCCAATCATATAAATTACTGTTGAAATGTTTTCCCCCCTTGGCAATAGCACAAGTTCAGTTTGAGGCCCAATTCATACAATTCAATGTATAACCTAACCAATGTTGCCTAAATCACCAACTCCCCAACATTTTCATTCCAAGTAACACAAACTAATTTAAGGATCATTTACGATCCAGATTGCTGTTTTTACCCACTTGAAGTTTTTGTTCTATACTCTTATCATTGATTATCAATGAAATTTTATATTAGAATGTAGAGATTTATACTTTGATTTATGCAATTGCATGAATACAATATAATACTATGCATGCGGAATCTACAATAATAACCCTCATTACTTCATCTATAATTTAATTATTAATTCGTATATAAAACTATATTGGGCAATCAAGAGGAGATATATAGGATAGCTATAAGACCAGCCATGCTTTATGGCACAGAATATTGCAGTTGAGGAACAACATGTTCATAGGCAGTGTTTGCAGTATCGTTGTCGTTACATGTATTGCAGGCTAGGTATATGAAACATGAATCGATATCGTGGATATTATTGTAAATACACAAACATGTATCGCTGGCTGAGGAATACATTGTGGAAACATGAGGAAAATGGTGGATTTTTTTGAAGTGAAACTTCAAGAGATGCTAAACTACACATATTTACACATTTATTAATCAAAAATTGCAAAAAGACACATACATAATAAGTTTCCATCTGTGTGGGCCTAAAAGCACGTGTTTGGCTCAAGGTATCCAACTTGCCTAATTTAGTTTTGGAAGCATCTACCTATCATCATTTGGGTGGGGGGTGGGGGTTGTGCCAGATGATAGAGCTTAGGCATTCTCACCAACAATATGAATGAGAATATCATCGTGGAATGTGAATACAATAATGCTATTTGTTTGGGCCTCTAATAACCCACAGAAGTGTTACATCCCCAAGGAAATCAGTGATCTCCCTTCAAGCTTAAATATCTAATTTAAGGCCGTCGATAGAAAAGCCAATGATGTTGCTAATATGTTAGTAGAACTAGGAGAGAGCTTGCTGATGACATAATTCTGGCCTTTGACCTACTGCTCTTTTCCCCTTCTTAAGGGCCTGTTTGGATTTACTAAAATGTAAATTCAGGAAATGTTGTTTCCATGGAAACAACGTTTCTATTTTTTGTTTTTGTAAATTCCTAGAAACAATTTCCTGAAGAAACATCATTCCCAAGAAATTGAGGAAAACGAGAGGAAGCATGTCAATGTGCAACATGTGCACCTCATCTTGAAGCACCCACGTGCTATTTGTGCCACATGTGCCGCTGTCCTTCTGGAAGCACTCAACATGCGCCCACATGTGCCAACATTCTGCATGTGTAATATGTGCCGCCATCCATCTTAGGTACTACCCTCCTACATCCAATATCAAAGGGGGTCGATTGCTATAACAGTCTTGAGGAATACAGAAGTGAATTGAATTGCAAAATTTTGCACAGTCATCCAATTGCAGTTGCATCCCTTTCAAGTCCAACATGAAATGAAAGCAACATAAATTGCCAATTCAATTCCCTCAACACAAATACTAATGAAAGAAATTCCAATGCGGTTATTCCCACTTCATCAGACAAATATCTGCAATTTGAGCCAAAAAACTAGTGTGTGTGTGTGTGTGTGTGTGTGTGTGTGTCCCACTTCATTAGACAAATATCAGCAATTAGAGCCAAAAAACTAGTGTGTGTGTGTGTGTGTGTGTGTGTGTGTGTGTGTGTGTTGTGTGTCCCACTTCATTAGACAAATATCTGCAATTCGAGCCAAAAACACCAGTGTGTGTTGGTAAGGTTTGTCCTTAATGTGTTAAGTTGATAGTACCAATTTCAGGGAGGAAATGGACAACCGATGCAGGCTCACTGTAGGGCCCAACCCATTTAGGTCCATACAAGCCCATTGTATGGCCCAACAAAACATAAACCCATAGCCCACTGTAGGCCCAACTTGTGCTCATTTTTGGGCTGATTATTTACAGATTTTAGGGCCTAAATCAAGGATTATAATTTACTATTTCCGGGAGACATGGAGAGCTGATTTAAAGATGTGATTGATATAATTAAAAGATATAAAGGAGATATAATTGATATAATTGAAGATATGGGTTGATTTTAGAGATATAATTACTTTCCGTGTTTGCTTTTTATTAAGCTTTTATGATATTAAGGAAGATTAAATTGGTTTGTAATAAATTGTGATTGATTTGAAATCAATCTCTTATTTGGGGAGATTTTAATCAAAGATTTATTTAGGATCTATAAAAGGGGGTGGTGGTGTAGGAGCTGGTGATTCAAAATATTTTTGTGAGTTTTCTCCAAGCTTTTGTAAAAGAATAAGGTGTCGACATCAATAAAAGTTCTCTCCCTCTCTAATCCATTGTTCTTGTGAGTATATTTTTTTAATTTCTTTTGCAATTTGGGTATCGATATCTCATTGACTCGATAACCAGGCTGCACCAACAATTTTGGAGTTGTTTGATACTCTGGCTGTGTATGATGCTTGAATACAAGCACTTAGAAATTGTCCACAAGGCATTACAACAACTTGAACAAATCTGTCTAAAGTGTGGAAATCCCTGTCGCTAAGTCAGTCCAAAAAGCAGATTGGTCAAACAATCCTAACTTCCAATTAGTGATTCTTTGTTGAAATAGGATGGATAATTTGATTTCTTGGACAGTTAAACTTGCATTGCTTGCATTCCATGTATGCAACTTCTTAGTAAATTCTAAGTGCCTGCATATCATCCATCATGATCTGCCAGAGCATCAAAATTTCTCTC
Source organism: Magnolia sinica (assembly GCF_029962835.1). Lineage (NCBI taxonomy): Eukaryota > Viridiplantae > Streptophyta > Magnoliopsida > Magnoliales > Magnoliaceae > Magnolia > Magnolia sinica. The sequence continues at coordinate 4,481,076 of NC_080581.1, read as the reverse complement.
CTTTTCTCTTAACAATTCAAAGGCAGACATCTGATAAATCTGAAAAAAAGAAAAAAAAGAAAAAAAAGGGGAGAGAGAGAGAGAGAGAGAGAGAGAGAGAGAGAAATTTCCAAGCATGCCCCACATGGGGAACAGATAGAATACCTGACAAATGCTGCATTTGATATCATCATCCCCGGTGAGTGCAGATCCCTGGACAAGAGACGTGGGCTCATAAGTGCTTCTTTTAAGACAGTTTGACAATGCTTCCTCTGTAAGGGCTGTGCTGACTGTACCCATTTTCTCTTCCAGAGCTAACAATTCCTGTTGCATCACAAATGCAAAGTTGCTCGGTTAAAGTACATCTACTAACAATCTTCGTACAGGTGGCACACATGTACGGGATCTGGACCATTCATGTCTTACCTTATCGTCGATAGGCCATACACCAAATTTCAAACCACTGATTGGTGGATTTTTATTTTTTATTTTTTTATTTTATCCCCATTTAACAACTATGCTGGTTGGACATTTTCCTAGCCATCCATTTGTAATCCTCAAGAATTCTCCAATCAGTTTTCTAGGATGACCCAACGGAAGTGACATTTGGGGTATCCCATCCATGTTAGGATCAAATAGATTAAAGGCCCAGATCTCACACACGGGTCATAAATGTAAGGAATTCAATGATTCATTAACTAACTTAGATGTTATTGATATAAATGGATCCTTTCCCTTCTCAAGAATTCAAAGACAAGCAGCTTCCAATAAGCCAGAGGGGTTTCTGTCATTCTAAAATCAGGTATCGTGCAAATGCTCAGACCAAGCAATTGTACGGGGACATCCTGGTTTCCATTTCATACAAGCAGGCCCATTGTTCATGGATCCAAACCTTCAATACCATAGGTCCCATTGTGAATGGTCCGTGAACAAAAAACTCACAGGTAGAAAAATCCTAAACCTTTCAATAGGTTGCAGAAATGGGGGTGGCGGCGTTGCACAAATGCATCAAAATGAAAAATAGTCAGTGCAATCCATATCATAATATGACCCCACCATGGATGTGGGATTCCCAAAAAATTTTGAGAATGGAAGACCCTGGCCATCTATTTCTAGCTGTATATTTACTTGACCATCTATTCCTAGTCCACTGCTAGAATGGCTAGTATTACACAATCTGGTATTTTTTGGAGCATCACCATACATGGATGGCTGATCATATCTTGCAGCTATTCCAGTAAAAAAATCTCACTCTAGTGGCAGCCAAATTCAGATCATGCAGCTGTGATTAATGTATAACAAACCTCATATGACATATTATCTATATCCAATCTCATGTCCCGATGCTGATCATGAAACCCTGGTCCAGCTAAGAACAGATTCGTCTCAAGAACCAATAATTGCTGCAAGAGAAAAGAGGGAAAATTTTAAGCATTTTTAGCTCCTGAATACTGAAGTAGAATGATTAAAACACAAAGACTGACAACCTCATATGTTAACTCTTCATCATGTTCAATCCCATCTAGAGCCAATAATACCTGCATATTGTCAAAAACCAACTTTCAATTTCAAATGCTCCGTCCCAAACACATAGAAAAGAGGAGTAACGGGTCCGATGCAGCAGGACTAGCATACTGATGCAACCAGTCTGTACAAGTAGGGAACCAGATTGTTGATTTGATGGGCCCACATTTGACTGGGGATGGGCTGAAAATCTCTGGATTGGAAGGTCCAAACCATTCAATAAGTGGCATAGAATGTAGACATAGATATTTAAGAAAAATGCAGAGCGGTTCACATTTGAAGGAAAAGCAGGCCAAAGATTAAATGGTTAGGATCTTCCAAAATGGAGATTGGGGGGGGTGGGGTGGGGGGGGGTGTGTGTCTGGGTTCTGGGGGTATCCCAGTCAATGGTGGGGCCCATTAGATCGCCAAACAATGAGCTCCACATGTACAGAATCCTGCGCTCATTTGTTGAGTCTTGGGACCCTAAGTATAAGTAAACACGAAATGTTTATAATGCATTACTACAAAAATATGCAACACTTAAAAATTGAAAGCATTTGAAATCGCAATTTCAACAAATTCTAATGCGGGGGCATTTTCACACCAGGCTCGAGTAGGGTGGCCTGTGGGATGCAGGGGCACACTCGGGGTGGGTGGCCTACGGAACCCATGGATTTGAGGCCTAAGGCAAGTAACTCATGTGAGGTAAAACCCAAGGATTTAGGGCCCACGAGGGGGCGGAACCCATAGATTTGGGGCCCACAAGGAGGGTTCGGCCGAGAACCTAACCAATGGATTTGGGGCCTAGGCTATAAGATAAAGAGATTAATTCGCCATGCTCTATCAGTTTGAGCTTTTAGAGTAAGTTATTAATCGTCCTGCATCAAATTGGTATCAGAACAGGAGGTCTCGTGTTCGAGACTCCTCACCAAAGGTGATAAATACAGGGGCATTTTGACACTGGGCTTGAGTGGGGAAAAATACCTCTGCGATTCCATCCATCTGAAAGCGTCGGAGCGCATCTCGATCCGCCGGAATTCTGTAGAATGTCCTGGCACCTCCATCTTCAAGACGGTCGAATGGCCTAGACCGCACAGCATCACTGCTCGAACTGACCGACTGGCCTAGTCCATAAGAGTTCTGAGAGATTGAGGTGAGTTCAGTTTGGGATGACTGTGATGAACTGACTGTAGAGGATTCACTCATCAAAACCTCATTTTGTGGTGATTGTGGATTCGAGTCAACTAGTGATGATCCGTTGTCATTGCCACTCTTCGACGTCCTTCTTCGGCTATCCTCCGTGACTGTCCGCCGAGTTCTGACTGAAGCAACGCTATTGCCACCCGCAGAAAAAGGTCTGGACCTTCTTGGAGGTTGTTGCAATGGTGAACGTTCTGTAAAAGAGAGACTGGTACCCAAGAGTGTATTCCTCTGATTGGAAGGCCCGCTCATGCTCTTAACTCTGGTGGAAGAGCTCTCTCCATCAGGAGGGCATCGCTTTTTTACCACATCCCACCTTTTATTAGGACCAGAATTCAAGGATGAACTGCCTGAAGGAAGAGGATCAGATGTCACTGTGCACCCAAGATTTCTCAGCCCAGTCTTGTTCAATTTTGCATCAGCCTGACCTTGCAAGACAGATTTTGCAGCCTGGCCTGTGTTTTTAGATGAGAGAGTACGGCGGGCAGAGGTACCTGCAGAAGTATCGTGATTGCTCGATCCAGAATGTTGATGGGTTTTCTTCCGGGGCACTGAATTTGATGCCAGAGTGCAGCTCCCCGCTTCATCTATTGTAGCAGTGGCCACAGTTGTGGAAATAGGTTCAGAGACTTGTACTTCCTCCTGTCTACTACTGCTTTCAATAGCAGTGGTTTCTTTGAAAGACTTTGAGATTCGCTGTTCCTGTCGGACCTTTCTAAGGTAGCCTGTGCCACCCGACGGTTTAGAGGAACTTACAGTTATGGCCTTGCTGCTTGACGATCGGAAGGACGGCCTTGAATATTTGGGTCTTTCCGAGTCATGACTGATTTGACTGCCTTCTGAGGAATAAAATCTCGTGCTGCATCCCAGTCGGTTACAACATGGAATGCTTCTATCCTCTTGGTTTGAATCTCTAAAAGAGAGGCCGGACCCTCTTTTAGTGATTCTTGGCCCGCCGGAAGCTCTTTTACCGACGTATTCATCCATGTGAAAATTGTGGATAAGAAAGATCAAGGATGCAAATGTGGAATCTGTCCAGAACAATTGGATTCTTTATTTCTGTAACAATAGTATGAAATCATTGTTCAGTTGGTGAGTGAATGAATATCAATCTTAAATCACAGTGAAATAGAGGAATTATATAATCCTAACACGAGAAGCCTTGAGTTCCTACATATAGGGCCCATGGTTCCAAAGGCTATCAAGACCTGCATCTGATGGGCCCCACTGTAGATGGCCCTTACCTGCTAATATAAAGATACAAATAAGACAGAAACAGAAACAGAAACAGAGAAAAGGCCAAACAGTTGATGATTAGGATCTTCCACTTATTGTATGGTCCATCAGATGAACCATTTGGATCATTGAAACATGGAACCCAGTTGTACAAATGTGAGAAGATTGTATGCATGCTCTCAGGTGAAGAATCACATAACCTCAAGGGTTTTACTAAATAACAAAGTGGCATCGAAAGTATATAAAAGGAAAACAAAAAGATGTCTACAAAAAAAAATAATAGGATCACATCAAACTAAGGTGAGGCCAGATCACCTACACCACCACATAAACACCAGGACAAGTCTGTGAATCAAGAACAATGTTTAAATGAAGAAGTAATGGAAGGTGTAGTCCATGATTCATATGATTCGGTATAAAATCAAGGGTGAATTTAAAGACATGACACATGCAAGATGAAGAAAGTAGGAAGTTAATCAACATCTTTACATTTGGCTGAGGAAGGAACAAAATCTAGTCTCAATCAAGTATTATAATACAGATAAACATATATTTGGCTAAACTTTCATACTGAACATAACTTATTATTACAAATAAATTAGCTCTGACAAATAAAGGGGCAGTAAACAAACATTTTATTATCACCATCACCATCATCTAAGCCTTATCCCAACTAATTAGGGTTGGCTACACAAATCCTATTCTGCCATTCCACTCTATCAAAGCAACAAACATTTTATTATAACCATCACCACCACCATCATCATCATCATCTAAGCCTTATACCAACTAATTGGGGTTGACTACACAAAACCTATTCTGCCATTCCACTCTATTAAAGACCATGCCCTTAGTTAAACCATACGTCATCAGATCTTTTCCAACTCATCCACATCCTTTTGGGCCTTCCTGTTGCTCTTGTTGAGCCTTCAACTTGAAACAACTCACTCCTAACTAGTCCGGTTCTTGGTCCCCACAGCACATGGCCAAACCAACTTGAACCAAACTCCACCAGTGGGAGTTTCTCACGCTCATTGCCGGTCCCAAGCCCGGATAAAGGAGGGCTCAGTTAGGCTGGCAGCCAGTGTCAAACACTGGCCACAACTTTTCTCATGAATCCTAACAATCATCAAGAATGAAATATATTGTTTAATTTTCCATGTTCTAAATACTTCTAGTTGATCAAATATTGGGATATCCACCAGCTCCCCTTGATCCAAGTACTAACTACAGCCATAAATCATGAATAATAATGGACGATTGACCATAATGAAGGAAGTACAGACCCTAAATGCTACTAAAGTTACCCAAGGTACCCTACAAAGATACCCAATTACCCTGAAGAAGAAATCATCCACAATTTTCCATATGATAGGCCATGACATGACATGGCACAAAACATCGAATGGATGAAACCAAGATTTTTTGTGTGTGTGTGTGTGTGAGATAGAAAGAAAGAAAGAAAGAAAGAAAAATGTATAAGAAGCAGATTGAAACTTCCCGAACCATGCCTTATGTTGTTCAATTGCTACAGCCAACAGTCCCTCCTTATATATGCCCATCTCCCAGATAAAGAATCCTTTCTGGGTAGGGTATATATCCAGGCCACACCTTTTGTATGGACCAACCACACAGAATTGGTGGTGCGGATCACAGAGAAAATATTACACTTTTGTTCCCATATATTAGGAATGCCTATTACCATCTACAAGTGGTTGGATATAGGCGAGTAAATTTTTGTAGCAAAAGGAATCAGAATCCTATAATATTCTTTATTAGTTATTGAATAAACTTCCATTATGGATTATCGAAATGATGAAATTTAAAAAGAAAGAGATTCAGAAACAAAGAAAGTCTATCAAAGGACAGAATTCATGATTCTCTTTTTTTTTTTTTTTGGGGGCTGACAACTTTAATAAAAACCAATAACTATTAAGTTGAAAAAAAAAAAAAAGTGAAAACAAAACGCTCACATCAGATTGAAAGATGAGAGATGATAGGTTTTTGAAGATCATTTTTATTTTATTTTTATTATTATTTTTAAAGTTCAGAAACATATAATTTCTATCAGAGGACAGAATTCATGATTCTCTTTTATGACTGATGGAAGGGGGGAAAATGGCTACCCAAGAGGCATAACTCCATTAGCACGAAAAACCAGTGACTATTAAGTTGGAAAAAAAAAATGAAAAATAATATGCTCGAATCAAATTGAAAGACAAATGAAACTAACATGTTTTTGATGGAAATATGAATTATGTAATCAACAGTAACAAAAAACCCAATCAAAGAAATGAAAAGGATTGCAGAATCGCCTCCCAAACAACAATCCACGAAACAAAAATCTATTTCCTCATATTAGAAGTGAAGAAACCCCAAGAAAGAACAATACAGATGTATAATTTTCATTCAGAAAAGCTAATTTTTCCCATATATAGCAACCTTTGAGCTATTCTCAAGACACCAACAATCTTAAGTATTATATAATAACACGTGAAGTTCTCTCCAAGATTTCTGGTGGAAAAATCTCAACCCCACCAATAGAAAAGATTCTCCCTTCTTTCCAGTTCCTCACCAAAACAAACAAACTTATCTATGATAAAGCCAACAACCCAAATCATTGAGTTCTAACAGCAGAAATAAAACTGTTTTTGCTTTCTTTATATTCAAATTCCAGCTTCCTTGATTTATTTTCTTCTGGTTTCTCGATTCAAATGGCAGCTTTTCAGAAAACCAAACAAACATATACAAAAACCCACAGAAAGAAAAAACCATATGGTCTAATACCAATCAAAACAGGAATTTCAGAAAACAATTGGATGAAATAGAAAAGGGTTTCTTCCCTGATCAAATTCCAGCTTCCTTGTAATAAAAAATATAAAAATATAAAAATCCATCTCTAGAAATTCCAAATTGCAGCTTCTCACCAAACTAAACAAACACACGCAGAAACTCAGAAACCAATACACCCAAATCATCGAAATAGCCATAAAAACAGGAAACTTCCAAAAAGGATTGCAAGATACAACAAACAAGGCCTTTTCACGAACAGCCAAATACCAGATTTCTTTAAATTTTTGAATTTTGAATTTTTCCCGTTTCTTATTTATTCAAATTCCAGCTCCTCACCAAACCAAACAAACATCCATAAAACCCCAGAAAGAAAAATCAACCAAATCATCAAATAACCATCAAAAACGGAAATTTCAAATGAAATAAACATAAAACAAAAAGTCCTTTATTCAAATTTAAATACCAGCTTTCCAAAAAAAAAAAAAAACACTTTTTTACCTTTTAAGAAATTCCGCGAAACAAACATATACAATAATAAAAAATAAATAAATTTAATTTTTTTTATAAAAAAAAAAACCAAAAAACACCGAGATAATCAGATTACAGAGATTTCAAACGGCGATTGAGAAAATAGCGAAATGGGTTTTTTTTAAATCGATTTTCAGCTCTCCTCGAAAAAAAAAAATCAAATATTTTCCATACCTGAAGAGAGCCGAGGAGCTGTGCGCGCGCGCGAGAGAGAGAGAGGAAACCGTTTTCTACAGAACCGAGGAGCTGCGCTAATAAAAAGCGAAGCCTTCCACCGTCCATTCGAGTATTGCGGACGTCCTCCTGACCGTAGGATGGCGTCGATATTCGTGCTTTGGAGAGATAAATGGACGCCCGGTTCATCTGCGGGACCATGCTTTCGTGGACCGCACATACCGAGTAGCCGAAGAATGCGGTCTCGCTCATCAGCAAAACCTGTTGTTTTCTAACGCGCATGATTCCGTTCATATTTGGCCATGATCCGGTGATCCAAACCATCCATATGAGAAAATGGGTAGGGTTGTGATCTACAAAGAAAAATATTTAATATTTGAAGATTCTAACCCTTGAATCATGGCTCAGCACTAAGATGGTGACCTAGACGGTTAATATTCGAAGTAAATTAGTTAGTGATCAAACCATTGAAATATTCCAATCTGAGAGAATTTTTCCGGTTCTTCCCCATCCATCATGGGCCTCATCATGTTAACGGTCTGGATCATTGATCGAAAGCCTAACAATAGGTCGGCAAACACTACGTTTGCTGATAAGCAGGAACACGTGCTTTATCATTTCTTCCTAATTTAAATAAGAATTCTAAGTACACACGACTTGTATGAAACCGGCGGAGATGATACGGTGCAACCAGTAGTACATGAATGTGGTACACCATCTCTGGTTAGTACACGTGGCAGGATGAATCATCATTCTTCACCGATCATAGAGCTGGTCCTAGAACTGATGGAAAGCGATTCAAGATACACGTAGATCAGATGATCCTAGCCATCTGATTAGTGGCCTCCAAATAGAAGGTAGAAAATGAGCTGCATTCCGTGAGCAAGAGCAAGAAAACTGATGGTCAAGATCGTCTGATAGATATGATTTTGAACCATGGGGCATCCTTTATGGGTCCCACTACATGGACCAACAACGATTGATACTGAGTGAGTTAAACGGTAGAGCCGAAACTACAGGAATATGTAGAGCCGGATCTCTGCTGTACACGTGGCAGGGGATGTATCAATCGATTGTTATGGATGGCATACGTCTCGAACGTGGAGCCTAATCCGTCACTTCAATTTCGAAAATTCGACAACTTTCATTTACAACCGTCAGTTTTTGGCCCACTGGCCAAATTGACGGGATCATCCGATCCCTGAGTATTTGGAACCCTAGATGGACCGTTTGGATTGATGGATCAGCTGTTCTTCCGGCTCTACTGGATCATCTCCCTCGTTTACAACTCGCCACGTGTAATACCGAGAGATTTCTACCAGATTCCAGTTTTATATACTCAGACGTGTCACTTGCTATGCCTTATCTGACACGAGCTGATATCGAGTACGCGGAGCGTCAATAGAAGGTCTTGATCTGGTGGGCCCATTTCGGGAAAGACAAGTAACCACCGAACTCGCGCGAGTACAAATTCTAAGGGAAGTTACCTCACACGTGTAATAAGGTACACGTGTGAGAAATTAAAGCAGTTCATCAGATGATTAGACTGTGATTCAGTGAAAGGTCAATATGATAATCAGGTGTGACACGTGTACAAAACAATATACTGCAAAAATAATGATCAACGGAGTCAATTCCATCTACATGCGTGGTGCACATTTTTATTACATCGAAGAGAAAATTTAAAAGGAGCTTCTACACAGTGGAAATCATCAGATGTATGGTTCAGATCTCATACAGGTGTGTATTTTCCACATGTAAGGCAGGCAAACTTCATAAGTGTACTCGCGCGAGTCCACTTAGCATTTCTTGTTGATGAAGAAAATGACGACCGCCCACTTTTCAGTCCGTGCTAATGGACGACTCAAGGCGTATGATCGTTCAAGTTGCCGGTGGCTCACCTGCGATGATCTCTCTCTCTATATATATATAACAAGATAATTGTAATTAGTTGGATTTTTTTATTAATTAGCATGTCACTATGTTTAAGGGCACACCCAACTGGATAATTGATACCAAGACCTCAGTGTTGAGATAAGATTATCTATGCATAATTCACCACTTAAGTTATGGATCCATGTGTTATTAGGAGGATTTTATTTACACACCCATATTCATTTAATTCCATCCAACTGCACTTCAAATGTTAATTTTCTCAATTTACTCGCAATTCTCGCGTTTACATCCATTAGCTCTCATCCAAATGACCTTAGCCAGCTAGAAAATGAAAAGTTTGGTAAAACATACTACAGTTTTATAACTTAAGACTATATGCATTTGACCTAAGGTCTTATTTATAATCGAAACCGTTCAAACGATGGGCCTAGCTGTTGATCCAAGACACCTATTATGAAGTTCTCCATAATATATAATATATGGTTGAATAACAGTATCTATTAACAGTATTATGAAGTCCTCCATGATAGATGATAGATGGTTGAATAACAATATCTATTAACAGTATTATGAAGTCCTCCATGATAGATGATAGATGGTTGAATAACAATATCTATTAACAGTAAATTTCATGGTTGAGAAATTACCTTTGTGGGTCTCTCACACTTTTCTCCTTTGATTGTAAAGTTAGGATCTGAGAAATTTTAATTATAAGATATTTAAAATAATGGGTAATGAGGAATTATTATAAGTGAGAGAGAGAGAGAGAGTCCTAATTCATTACAACTACTTTATGGGTTTTTTATTCTATTCAAATTCAACAGTTTTCAAAGGAAACGCTGCTCATGATAATTTTAGCTTATTAATTTAATCACGTGTAAGTGGGCCCATTAATATGTTTGTACGCTTTAAATTCAATGGCTAATCCAATCTAGCAATTAGTTAGCCATGGTAAGAATTTAGGTTTTGCACCGTAGCAGTAAAGATCATTGACCAGATTGAGAGGATCAATCCGTTTTGTTTTTTTTTTTGGAGACCACGCGGAAATTTGATGGACGGTCTTGATGAACGGTCCCAATGAATATTTTAAATCGACGACATGTGCAAACGTAGAACTCTACGGGCTGTCCTGTATCGCTTCATTCATTGTTAGTGGAATTATTCCCAACGACCGGACTAGCATTTGGTACGTGTGGGGCTCAGCTCCTTGTGATCTGGACCATTCATCTGGCAGGTCTCAGATGGACCCGTGATTTTGGAAAGACCATATGAATTAAATTGTTACCTAGAAATGAATGGCCAAATAGAATAAATCTAGCTTTCATATGCAACAGGAAAAGGCCCACCGATTGGATGGATAGGATGAGGCAGATCTTAATTCTACATGGTCGGGGCCACCAGATGGAAGGTCCAGATCACCATAATGTCAGCCCACGCACGCACACGCCGAGAGTGCACGAGTATCCGCAGGACTCATGAAAGATGGTAGCGCGTCAGTTATTAAACCCACGCGCGTTTAAGGCAGCCCATGTCAAGCCTCCGTTTATGCCAGCTGGGCTCGTGGCGTGAGATCCAATCCGTCCATCATGTGGGTATCATAAGATAAATACCGTAAGCCCAGTTGGGTGAACTGATCACCACCTTATTAGTGGACTGAATTGATTTATGATTGTCGACTTTTTATTCATTTTAACAGTGTGGCCCACCTACCTTCTTATTCATTTTAATGGTGTGACCCACCTACCTACTTAGATCCTACTTATTTTATTAGAGATGATATAAATGATGAGACCAATCGTATTCACGGTTCAGATGTCATACAGATTAAACATGTTGACGAAAAGATATAGGATGTACAGTAAACTATACAGATGGCGGTACCTAACCTTTTCTCCCTGAGCGGATCGAGGAGAATGTTTGACTCTGAAAGCAACGCGGCTTTCGAATCGTGTTCGTGCGTGAGAAATGTTCCAATACAACGGATGTATAATAAGTTAGTATGCAGCTTTTCTGTACAATCAACATGTAATTTGTATCGCGTGTTGAATATCCAATACAAGAAAAAGGTGGGTCACACTATTATAATCACAGAATACAAAAATTAATACGGTCCTCTTATTTAGGGGGCCACATCAGTAAAACATTCACACAATTAGATCTCCATTGATTTGATTTTCTGTGCCAATAGATTGGTGGATCGCCTTGATTTTTATTTCATTTGATCATCTTAGTGTGGCCCAACTTTAACACGGATTGGATATTCAACGTATATAACATTTTTACGGGACAGAAAAGGATGTATCATGACTTATGATACAGCCACTGTATCGGATCATTTCTCATCGTGCGAAGGGGATGCGGATTGCGTCCTACCACCGCCCGCCTCTACCATGAACGGCCAGTTCAGTGGGCAGGTCCATCATATTGTATCTCTCTATCCACGCCGTCCATAACTTTTTTAAGATCATTTTAAGAATATTATTCGAAATTGAAGAAAATTCAACGCTCAAGTGGACCACACCAAATGAGACGGTGGGGTAGGACGCAATCCGCGTCCGTGCGAAGGAGGCGGAGCGAGCATCGCGGCGAGATTTTGTAGATTTAGTCCGCGGAGTCCCACCGCCAATAGTCGTGCACTCAAAGTGGACGTGGATTGCGGGGTGAAACAAACACGTGTAAGGACTCTGTGGGGCCCTACGTAATGCATCTGTATTATCCAGGCCGTCCATTCGTTATTTAGATCATTGTGATGCATGAGTCCAAAATCGAAGCGTATAAAAGGCTCAAGTGAACCACTGGACCGCACCATGTGATGATAGTGACGTCCATCATTGAAACCTTCCTTCGGCCCGCAATGATGTTTATTTGTAATCCAACCTGTTGAAAAGGTTACAAAGATATAGATGAAGGAAAAGGATAAATATCAGCTTGATCCAAAATTTCATTGGCACCCAAGAAGTTTTTAATTGTAAAAATTCAATCCCCACTTGAGATTTGGATTTGCTTCAATTTTTATCTAATTCCCTAAAATGACTTGATAAAACGTATGGACGATGTGGATAAAAATCATAAAACATGGTGGGCCCCACAGATGCTTTACACCCCATATCTGGTTGGTGGCCTTCGGTCCAACGAGCAATCCGCGTCCACTCATACATCTAACAAAAACTAAATCTGGGACTTACTGAGAATGGATTATCACCACGAAATCAGATCTATCTGATTGTTCTAATCTCTGTTTAATCAACCATTTTTTATGTGGACCGTTGACCATTTTCACTTCAGCCGTCAATTAGATATCAATCGATCAATTATTTCTTATAATAATACACTGTAGTTTTACGTGAATTAACACATTTAAATGGGACCCACAATTTGGACGGTCTATTTTGAGTTACTTATTTTTCATTATACGATTTTTGTGTGAATGACTATGTGACGTCACATTGCACCGACGTACAAAAGCTTTTCTCTTTGTTTTCTTCCCTTCCGCGTTGCTTTGACTTCAGAACTGCGATTAACTAGCCCCGTACGCACCCCTTTCCTTACGTATGTTTATATACACGCATCACGCGTGCTAACCTCGCGAGTGTGATGGACAATCTGAGCCGTTCATAAGGTCTCCTTCAATTAGAACAATATATGCTGTAATGACAGAAGTACTCTCATCTTGAGAGTCACTCAAGTATCATCAGTGCGGAGGTTGAGAATTTTTTATAAGCCGTCCATTCTTTTCAAGTACGTGTAGCCCACGTGATGGGTGGACCAATGGAGTGGATGGATTTTTTTATATTTTCCAAATAAAATATGAGGACCATTTACTACTTCTCAGATATCCAAAACAAAAATCTGGGATAGCACGTGCGCCGCGTGTGAACTTTCGTAAGGAGGGTGCGCATATGACGCGGATTGCCTAGTCACCAAATCAGCACGCTAGTGGTGCCTATCATAGTGGATCTGTCTTATCCACGCCGTCCATTCGTTTTTCCAGCTCGTTTTAGGGCATGAAATGAAAATTGAAGCATATCCAAAGCTAAAGTGGACCACATCACAGGAAACAGGAGGGATAATGACATCCGCCGTTGAAACTTTCCAGGGCCCACAGAGATGTGTAGTTGTGTCCAACCTATTAACAATGTCACACAGGCATGGATGTATGAAGACAGAAATATCAGCTTGATCCAACAGTTCCGTGGCCCACAATAAGTTTTCAACGGTAGGCGTTTAATTTCCACTGTATCTTGTGGTGTGGTCCACTTGAGCTTTTGCTATTTTTCAAATTTTCTTGCCGTCCACTACAGTGAGATGGAAAAACGTATAGACGGCGTAGATATGCTGAACTACTCGGTATGCAGTCCGTGTCGTGCGCGTGGGGCGAGGAAGTCAGTGGCAACGGAATTTTACAAAATACTACCATCTTAATAGAGAATATACATTCTGATACCGTTTTCAGAAAGGTTCTTTACTAAGCCAGCTCATTAATCCACGAGTAATCATGATTAGAGTACCTTCGTTTGGATTTATTAAGGCCGTTCAAGTCGCCCCATGAGAGCAAAAGAAGTTGGTGGTTTGTGGGGCCCACCATGATGTTTCCGTTAGATCCAACCCGATCACCAGGTGAGTCACTCCATATTAGGGCAAGGTGCAAAAATAAGCTCAGTTATGTTCAGGTGGATCTGATGGCTGGAAACAGTTTACAGAGCAAAACTCTCTCTTCAAGCTGTTTTCTTTGGTGTGGTCCAGAAGAATGATGGATGGGCCTGATTTTGTGGCTCTAGACTTAAATTTTAGTTTTGCATTTAATGGTTGGTATGGATTTGATACGATTATCAAGGTGAGCCTTACACACATGAAGCGTGGACGTCTCTCTACCACCTTATCCTTGGATCTGTTCCAAATACCCCAAAATTATCTATAAAAATGACTGGATGGCGTGGATACAACCCATACCTCACAATCTGATTCCTTCCATGACTCATTATTTGGATGGTACGAAAATTCTAGAAGAAAGGTCAGGAAAATTAGTTAGATCAAACGGTTATAACAGCCAGTCAGTATAATTTTCGACCATTGAACCATCCAGTTGGTTGGTTGGGATTGATCCCAGCCGTTAGATAAAGTTGTGGTGGTGCCACAATTTGATATGACAACCCATATATCGTACACCTGACATATATGCATCTCGATCCACACCGTCCAAATCATGGGCCGCGTTGTATATTGAGCATAGCCTGAAAATGAAACTCGGATTTTCTTACTAGATTTGAAAATCCAATTTAGACCACCCAATATTTTTCTTTTTAGCTTATCAATTCGACAGCGGTCACAATTAGAAGGTCAGCATCATCGTCATTATCAAATTGAATTTCAGTTCAATTGGATGATGATAGGGCCCACAAGTTGGATGGTCTGGATTGACGTTAATGTAGGCCATACGTTTGTTGATAAGCTGCCACAGCCACCCTCATCCATAGCTCAAGTGGTCGATTGAGTGAGTGAAAGGCGCCTCGTTTCAACACTGAGGTATTGGTATCGATTCCCTGAAACAATGAAGTGAGAATTGACGGTGGGTGTAGGGTTGTACACGAACCAAGCTACCTCGGTTAGCTTGCTTGACTCGTTTCGAAAAAGTTCGATTCAACTCGGCTCGAAGCTGAGTTCAAGTCAAGTCGAACTAATTTTTTGAACTCGAAAATGAGTTTGAGCCGAGTTCGAGCATGTCCTAGCTCGACTCAATTCGGATCAAATCAAATTTGGATCGAATTGAACTTGGATCGAACCAGTTTGCTGACTCGGTTACTTTACCATTGATGTTGCTCACCAAGTGTTTGATAAAATGACTCAACGAAGCGTGGTTAGTGGTAAGAAAGTTATGTACACAAAACAAATACCCTTTTTTCTTGATTTTTTTTTTATAAAATTTTTATGTTACTTAGAAGGTGTTTGATAAAATACTTAGAAAATCATTGCTTCATTTTCACATGCACAAGGGTTTTAAAGGTGCAGTTTAGGTGTTTGTGCAAATGCCTTAATGGCAAACTCGGCTCAATCTTGGCTCAAACTCACCTGAGTTGGCCCGAGCTATTGACCAAACTGAGCCGAGCCGAGTTCAGGCTGAGGTCAGCCAGTGGCTGTTACAAAAAATGTTGATTTTATATAAAATATATATTTTAAAATAAATATAATATAATATATAAAGTATTTGAAAAACACTTTTTGGAGGTTTTTAAGAATAGTCCCATATAGGAAAGGGAAGAGAAGAAAAAATGGTTTAAATGAAAACAGTGGAGTATTATAATATTTATTTACCTAGTCTAAGGATTATGGATCCCGCGAGCGCGCTCGGGCTCGGGCACCAACTCGGGCTCAGTGCGAGGGCGTGGGCATGTAAGGCAATGTGGCTGTAGAGGCGCTAGTGGCTGGACGAAAATCTAGAGGACTGAATGAGAGTCTCTCTGAATATATAAAGGCTGGAAATATAACTGTTGCACAAATGTGTAACAGCTATGGACTTTATTGCAAGAGTTATGCAGAAAATGCCGCATGGCTAGCCCAACAGCTAGAAAATGGCTAGCTGCTATCTTACAAAAGTCAGCATGCAGTAAATTAATGGTCATGCACAACAATCAGAAAACGGCCATAAAATGGCTAGTTTTCTCCAACAGCTAGAAAATGGTCATGAGATTTAATTCCCTGGACCATAACCCCCAGCCACCATAGCCTATAAAAGGAGGGCCTAGATGGGTTTTCAAACAATCTCACAACTCAATCCAACACTACCATACGAATTGAGACAGCTCACTACTGTAACATCCCGTCCAATCGGTACAGTGTCCTGAGGCGTCCACGTAGGATTTTTTCGCAAGACCGAACGTTTGGAACGTTCGTGGCAGGGATGTCATGAGCTAATTAATCTAGGATTAGCCCACTTGCCTATACCGGACAGGCCATGGCAAGATCAAGTGTGGGCCGCCAAGTCGGATGACCATTTACACTGAGCTACAGTCCGTCCGGGCTGTACCGCGACGCCGGAAGGTCAGAAAAATCTAGAAATTTAGGAGATCATAAGGCTCACTGGGCTTGTGGACCATCGCGGACCGCGGGGCCAGCAAACACTCAGAAGTGGGATTTGGCACTGACTTAATGCACCTCAACCACACCAGGACCAAAATCTGGCGCTTGCAAATGGAACCAAGATTCTAGGTTATCCGACCGTTGGATCTCTTCCATATTTACCGTGGAGGCCTAATGGATTTTCCTACGCCTGTCCACCAACTCTGGGACCCGATCGTGGGCCGGTCACCGTCGATCACAAATCGGACCCGTGCGGTCAAACCCCTGGTCCGATCGTCCCTAAATTTTGCGCGGCCCTTCATCGGGCCATGAAACACCCATCCTAGAAATTTTATAGCCTGAGGACCACCAGAAATTATTCAAATCACTAGAATGGACCCCACAGGGCCGTTTAAAGATCAAAGCCTTTGACTCAAACCCCACTTTCGTCTATCCGTTTATTCCCAAATTTTACACGGGCCCTAGTCGGGCCATAAGGCACCTACCCACCGAATTTGGTGGCCAAAGGAGTATTAGGGCCACGCCAACCCCGAAAATGTCCCTTAGTAGGCTAATTTGAGAATTTAAGGGAACTTAAGGCCAAAAGGCCCAAGTCTAGGGAATAAACCCTATCCCTCATAAATCTCTCTCCCATTTGCTACAACTACCAAGGGAGCAAGAGAGTAAGGGAGAGTAAAGAGGAGAAGAGAAAAAGAAGGAGGAGATCAAGGTGGACCGTAGATCAAGGTGGGCCCCAAGAAAGTCAACTCTTCCAACTCTTTGCCACTCTTGCAAGGAGAAAACTCATTTCCTTAGCCTCAACAACCATCCGTGGGTTGCCTAGGTGAGTTTTTTACCCATCCTTCTTGAAATTCATGTAGTAATGTGGATTTGGGTTGAAATGCTAACATGCAATAGCTTGATCTAGGGATTCCGACCGATCTACCCGGACGCCCTCTTTCCTAGGGCGTTTTCCGAGTCTCCAGCGAGCCATAGGTACGGACTATTACTCCTAGGTAGCGTAGCACCAATTTCAATATGAGTTTAATAATTATGATTGTTTGGTTGATGTATTTAGAGAGTGTAGAGAGAACCTAGGAAATTATGCCCATCTTAATGGTATGGATATTGTATGTTCTATTTGATTTTCCCCACATGATGCTACTCTTGCTCCTCACATGACTTGTTGAATCTTGATTATTGCTTGTGGATGACTTGTTGGATTGCTCATATGATGATGCCCTATAGTATGTGTGCCTTATCAACTCTTATGTTGTTGTTTCCATGAGATGTAGGAAGTGAGCAACTTCCTCACCAGCACCCATAACACACATGCACCATTGCTCATAAGTTGTGTTAGCTTGCTTATTAGACAAATTTGAATCATATGATTGAGGTGTGAGAACATGATTATGATTTTTGCTAATTGATAGCTGTGCTCGTTGATATGTTGTGAATTACTATCCAAACCCTAGGGTTGGTCAAGAATACAAGGAGAGTTAAGGCGGTCTCGTTGGTAGGATCGCCTTGAGGCTAATCTCATGGATCTGGGCGAGAGCGTGTGGGCGACTGTAGTCAGGCTACATGGGTTACTTGCACCCGATGTCGTTTCGTCATGCCCTTGCCTGGGCTCGTGCGATCTAGCCTACTGTCTGACCAACCTTGATTGTTAGCCCTGTTTGCTCACACTTGTATGGAACCTGGGACACCCTACAATCATTGTAGCTCATCGATAACCCACTTGAAATTGGTCCACAGCCTCGTGAGCCGGGCATGGTGGAATGGGACACTGTGTTCGAGCTGTCGGCCTACGCTGGGGTACCGCGCCTCCCCGTAGTGACCGCGAGCGATCCCTTTCTCTTGGCACTCCTCATGTGCTTGAAGTCGGGAATGAGGAACCCTACGGGATCACGGACCGCGGGGCCTCGGCCTCACGCATTGGGGGGTCTTGGCTTCGCAACCAGTTTAGGGCGTTGATACGTGGGGTGTACCAGAATTCCCAATCTGCTGGATGAATGGACCTAACTAATAACTCGGTTAAAACGAGCGCATTTCATCGCATTAGTTAGGTTGCGACTCGGCAGTCGAGGTCGCACTGAGGGAGTGTTGGCATTGGCGATCGTTAGATGTTGTCGCACGAGGGAGCGTTGTGGTGAGGGCATACATCGTATCATCCTGCACGCATGTACATTAACAAGACTAGATAGACGTATATGATTGATTGCTTTTCATTAAATTCTTATTATAATTGATGCCTGTGATAACTTAAGATTAATAGCACCCACTGAGTTGATCACTCACTCCCACTCTGGGACGGTGTTTTAAAACACCAATCAGACCCTTTCTTAGATGCAGGTGACCAGGGACTGGAGGAACCTAGCGAGGAAGGCCTGGACGAGGAGGTAGAGCTGTCATACTTCCAGTCGATGGAGGGCTCACCGCCTGTTTGAGGGGCGGGATTGGATGGCTGAGCAATGGGCTCGGTCTCATTCTTTTGGACATTATATTCTTTTTGTTGTTTTGTTTGGGCAATGCCTTGGTGCGACCCATTTATTTTTGGACTTGTATATATATATATATATATATACATATACACCGGCCTCTTTCATCTTAACAGACTTGTGCGATCATGTTCCATGTTCAGAGTATTCCCGACTGTGCAACTTAAACAGCTCAAATGCATAATAATGTAAAATCAATGATAGTGACTTTCGGGAACTCGGGAGTCGAGCGGATGCGCGACCCCCTAATTCCAGGGCGTTACAACTACTTTTCTCTCTATACTCTAGTAATTCCAGTAAGATAGCAATGGTTAAACCTTTGCAAGAAGAACAGACCAATAGTGTGGTCTAGAACGGTTCAACTGAACCAGTGACTGAAGACTTGACCAGTGCAGTGGTCTAAATCACAATTTTCTTCTTTTTTCTTTATTCTGTGATTTTTTTTTTCTTTATTGTATTTCTGCCAAACTAAGTGTAATAGAGTTCCAATAGGTGGGCCTTCGTGTTTGCTGAACGCAGACCCATACCAGGCTCGTCGTATCCTAAAAGCAATTTGCCTGTAACCTATCAACATACTCGATCACTTGAGTAGAGCAAATAACGCTTTAAGGATAGCGTTTCAAACGTACTTCAACTTGTCCATATTTCAGATTTATTTGTAATTTTTGGTTTTCACATTTTACAAAAATTATAATAATATGTATAATTTCAGATAGTGGCTGAGGCAAGCCATGTAGAGGCCAGTTCAACTTAGTTCTACTCTACGTACACCCTTAGGTGGGTGCACTTACAAAAAAAAAAAAAAAAAGTTGCCACAGTCACGCAATCGTAGCAAACCAACCAGAAAATGGAAATGTTTTGGAAAAATGGCGAAATTATCGTACTTCGGTCACGTGCACGGATAGGATACGGTACAGATGGCAGTACCAAGATTATCGTACGTGGCAAGATGATGAAACAATCCAAGCCATCCATTTACCGCCAACTTCCAAAGATGGCCTATGTTTCAAAAATCAAGCTTATTACGAATATCTATTCTTCACTTTCTCATATTGAATGTGGACCGTTGTCTACTGATCACAAGGTGGGCCAGAATATGTTGACGGTCGGACCCACATAAATATTAGACAGCCACTGTGTCAGCATCTCCTTGCCTTGAAGTACACCATGTTGATTCACGTGATGATATCATGTAGCCATCTCCCCCACAGCACGTGACAGGAAACATATTATTTTGGGCCGTCCATCCACTTGCTCGCCGTAGATGACAGATTTGATAGTGTAATAGGAGTAGTTTTTATAAATAATAATAATAATAAGCTGAATGTGATATGGCCAACAAGATCGGGAGGAAGGATTGATTCATCACCATGCCACGTGTACAGTGGGAGATGGCCCACTGAACACGTGCCGTTCTGGAGTGATCTGCGACTGGAATGTGGAAGAGTGTACGACACCGCGTTCTGTGGGCCCACTATCTTGTGTATGACATCCACTCCAACCATCAGTTGGACACTTCATGTTAGTATCGAGATCAAAATAAAACTGGTCCAAAGAGTAGGTGGGCCACACCAAGGGGAACGGTGACCACAGGGACTAACACCATAGAAACCTTCCTCGGCCGATCGTGTTGTTTATATGCCATCTAAGCCATTCATCAGATGATCCACACAATAATGAAGATATGTTGCAAAAATCAGTCTGATCGATACAATGGTGGGTCTCAACACATGAATTTGAGATGTTATAGTCGTGATTTTCAGTTGTTCCAGTGGTGTGGCCTATCTGAGATTTGGATCTAGCTGAATTTTGTAATGTAGGGTGAATATTATCGGGTTCAGCCGATGGACGGATTAGATTTAATACAAAAATATCAAGGTGCGCCGCAGATAGCTGGGGTGTGCACGCCCATCCTACAACAAGGTGTTGTAGAGGATCCCGATCCCTATATGGACGCGAGTTGCCTATGCCCCGGGGCACAATAAGTTCCTGTGGTCGGAAGCTCTGTAGGGCCCACAGAG
This sequence comes from Magnolia sinica, assembly GCF_029962835.1. NCBI lineage: Eukaryota > Viridiplantae > Streptophyta > Magnoliopsida > Magnoliales > Magnoliaceae > Magnolia > Magnolia sinica. The sequence continues at coordinate 4,460,189 of NC_080581.1, read as the reverse complement.
ACTCCTGTAACAAATCCAATCCGTCCATCGATTTCTAAACATCACAATAAGTCGGAATCCAAAAAAAAAAGGTAGATCCAGAACTCAAATGGCCCACAAAACTCGAAAAAGTGATTACGGATATGTCCACCGTTGAAACTTTCCTGGAGCCGAAAATGATATTTGTATGCCATCCAAACCGTTCATAGGGTTATAACAACTCAGATTAGCTACAGAAAGAAATATCATCCTGATACAAAACTTGTTTGGCCCCACAAAGTTTCCAATGGTGGGTGTTCAATCTCCGCTGTTAAGTATTGTGTGGCCCACCTGAGTTTTGATCTGCCTGATTGTTTGACTTGTCATTTTTATGTTTATAAACTGATGGACGGAGTGGCTTCTCACGGAAATCTCTATGGCCGCACACAACTTCCGACCACAGGAACTGCCTGTGCCCTGCGCCACAGGCAATTCGCGTCCGTCCATTCCTATGTAGGTGCTGCATTTTCTTTTCCGCATGAACACAAACCCCCCGCACGTGTCAACGTGTCACGTGTGTGCTATCCAGGACGTTCACGGGGTGGCATCCATGGCAAATGTTCCTTGCCTCCAAAATCAGGCCGTTTCTTTCATCAGGTGGGCCGCACAGGTTGGGCGAAATGGACGGTTCAAAAAATGATAGCGGACATCTACATTCAGACGTTTCCTCTGTTGATTAATTCGCTAATCGGATAGCTTATTTATAGGATAGGACACGTGCACCGTCGAGATAAGGGTATGAACGTCCTGGATCCCTCACATGTTCACCACAATGACACGTGTGGTCTTTCTAGAAACCTCTCTAGTTCTTTTCGGCATTAACCGGTTACTTCCTGGAGGCAGTGTCACACACGTACGAAAGATCCAAGACGCTCATCAGGCGGATCCAGTGGGTTCCTGGCTGATCTAAGCATCAGGAGGGCCATAACTATGCAAAAGATTGGCCAGCAGGATAAATTCAAGGTACTCGTCTGATTCATCGATCACATCCGTATCATCCTAAGAACATACATCTACCAAGTGGGGTCCACATGATGAACGGATCGGATCAAGCATATATATACGTACGTGTGTCTACTTTTAAGAGGGACTACCGAAAAAGGTGAACTCGCTTGAGATAATGGCAGCGTTTTTTCTTTTTGTCTCTATTGTATGAAATGACCTTTTGTGGCGAAAGAGTCAATTGAAAAGGCCGTTTCTAATAAAAACAAAGGATATTGCGACAAGAAATTGTGTCACTGTACACATCACATGCTTCAGGAAGATGTGGACGGTATCAAACATCAATCTGGACCGTTTATCCGTTCCAGCAAAAACTCTTCAAGTGCTAACATGTCAAAATCGCATTGATCAGAAGATCTCAACTATCGGAACTGTCTGAATCATTTATGACGACAGTCCATCTCCTGTCCGCATCTGGCGTGGATTGCGTACTACCACCAGAACCGAGCTGGAGACGGACGGTTCTGGCATGGGCTTTGTGGGGACCACCGTGATGTATGTATTTATCCACGCCGTTCATTTATTTTGAAAGATCATTTTAAAGTATTATGCCAAAAAATAGGAAGATTGAAGCCTTGAGTGTAACACACCAGGGGAAGCCGTGGTGACAGTGACAACTACCGTTAAAACCTTCCTAATGCCAACCTTGATGTTTATTTGACATCCAACCTGCTAATAAGGTAAGACAGAATTCAGATGAACCTAAAACATAAATATCAACTTGATCCAAGACTTCAATAGCCATTTGAGGTTTTCAACGGCAGGAGTTTCATCCCCACTACTTCGTTTGGTGTGGTCCACATGAGCCTCGGATCTACCTCCTTTTATGGATCATGCCCTAACATGACCTTTCGAAATGGATGGACAGCATGATAAAACACATGCATGAAGGTGGGGCCTGTAGAGCCCCTTCCAAGACCGTCCGTCTCTGTCCTGGTCCTGGTGGGGCAGTACCCAATCCACATCAGTCTGCATCATTATTAATTAAAATGGCACTCAATTATTACACAATAAAAGCCATTACACCAAATTACGGTTCCATATATATTTTTGTAAAGCTTTTAGAGTGTATTTCGACTTTTTAATGATAAGAATACCCTTAACCTTTTGTGAATGGGATGCTGATCCCATAAAATTAATAATTGGAGTTATCCATCGGGTGATCTGATATATTTATTTTAATGGGACGGCCGTAAACCCACTATATATATAAGTTAGAGCTGTCCATGGCAAATAAGTACATTAATGTTGTGAGTTAATTAAATTTTTTTTTTTTTTGAACACTTGGACCAAAAGCTCAAACAATAGACTATGTGAAAGATACCTCGTTTTAATATTGAGGTCTTGGTATCAATTCCCTAGTGGGGGTGGCTAACAGTGAAGTGTGAACTGACACTCGAGCGCACTAATAAGCTAACCAAAAAAAAAAAAACTATTTTTTATGATGTGGTCCATTTGATATTTGCCATCAAATTTGGACAGATTGCAAGAAATTAAAACACCTTTCGTTTTAACGCATTTGATTTAGGACAAGACTATCAAATGGGCCACACTAAGACGTATGATGGGTTCAATAGGTGGGTTCCTTGCGTGAGAAAGGTCATTAGACCTCTTTTTCTTTTCTTTTTTTCTTCATTTTTTTAAAAAAAAAATGGGAAGAACCATTTTAGTTGTTAGTATCGTTGCCACTTTCATGGGACCTACTTCGATGAGCTTCCGACATCATTCATTTCATTCATAATGAGCTTCTGAGTGTTTGTTAGAAGATTTTCAACCACACCCTCCAACGTAAAAGCTAGGACAGCAAAAGATAGATATATATTAGAATTTTTGTGTGTTTTTTTAAGGTATAAATGATGAGAATTTGTAAAATTAATGAGGGTGTGGTAGTTCCCTTTATAATTATTTTTTTAATGGGTATGAATGGTGGGAGTTTGTAAAATTGATGAATTTTGTAACGAAAGAAAATTGTAATTAATGAATTTTGAAATGAAATAATATTTTAATGGATGAATGTGATAAATGTTAAAATGGATTAATATTGTTGTGGAAGAATGTTGAAATGGATGAACGATCATAATTATCATAACTCCCTGTGGGTCGTAGATCCCATGAAAACGGTAATAACTCCCGCATTACATATTTGACTTAAGTGAATTTTGAAATAAAAGAATGTTGTAATGGATGAATGTGATAAATATTAAAATGGATTAATATTGCTGTGGAAGAATGTTGAAATGGATGAACGATCATAATTATCATAACTCCCCGTGGGTTGTAGATTCCATGAAAATGGTAATAACTCCTGCATTACATGTTCGAATTAGGTGATTTTATATCTGTTAGAAATATAATTTGATGAACTTTCAAATGACTTTAGAATCAATTCATTTATACATGTAACGCCCTGAAAATCGGGGGTCGCGCATACGCTCAACTCTCGAGTTCCCAAGAGTCACTTTTAATAGATTTTCATTAATAAGCATTTAATCCGTTTTAATTACGCAGCTTGAAATTTTCTGGAACTTGAAACATAATCACACAAGTCTACTAAAATGAAAGAGATTTATCATATATATAGGTCCCAAAATATAAATGGGTAGCACCAGGCGTTGCCCAACCAAAACAACGCAAGAATACTATGTCCAAAAAGGTTGAGCCCACAGCCCAGCAGTCCCAATCCTGCCCATCAAGCCGATGGAGGGTCGTCCATCAACTGGAAGTAGGATAGCTCGTCCTCCTCCTCGAAGCTCGCCTCACCAGGCTCCTCTACCCCTGAGTCACCTGCATATATGAACGGGTCTGGTTGGTGTTTTAAAACACCGTCCCAGAGTGGGAGTGAGTGATCAACTCAGTGGGTGCTATTAATCTTAAGTTATCACAGGCATCAATTATAATATAATCTTTAATGAAAAGCAGTCAATTATGTACATCTAACTAATCTTATTAATGCGCATGCATGCAGGATGATATGATGCATGCCCTCGCCACAACGGTCCCTCGAGCGACTTCATCTAACGATTGCATATGACAACACTCCCTCAGAGCGACCTCGACTGCCGAGTCGTCACCCTAACTAGTGCGATACAATGCGATCGTGTTAGCCGAGTTATTAGTTAAGTCCATTCATCCAGCCGGTTGGGGAATCTGATACACCCTACGTATCAATGCCGTAAACTAGTTGCGAGGCCAAGACCCCCCAACGCGTGAGGCCGAGACCCTGTGGTCTGTGATCCTGTCGGGTTCCTCATCCCTAACTTCAAGCACATGAGGAGTACCGAGAGAAAGGGATAGCTCACAGTCACTACGGGGAGGCGCGACACCCCAGCGTAGGTCGACAGCTTAGACACAATGTCTCATTCCATCATGCCCGGCTCACGAGGCTGTGGACCAGTTGCGATCGATTATTGAGGGGCCGCTTACGGTTGTAGGGTGTTCCAAGTTCCATACATGTGTGAGCAAATAGGGTTAACAAATAAGGTTGGTCAAACAATATGCTAGACCACGCGAGTCAGGCGAGCGTGGGACGAGTAACATCGAGTACAAGGGACCCATGTAGTCGAACTACAACCACCCGAACACACCCGCCCAAACCCACGGGTCTTGCTATAGTATAATCCTACCAATGGGACTACCGTCTCTCATCCTGTTCCTGACCAACCTAATAGTGTGTTGGTGATCCATGACATACCGACAATCTAAGTTATCAACTAGCATTTCACATCATGTTTTCCTGCATCTCAATCATACAAATCACATATTCTCAACGAGCAAGCTATCGCTATCATGAACAAGTGCATGTGAGTTGTGTGGGCCTATGAGGAAGTCAAGCACTTCTCCCATATTACGAAATCATATGCACAAGCGAAATGACATCATATATACTATGAGGCACAATACATGAAGAAATTAAACAAGGTGTAATCATGTAATCATACATACACAAAATTATGTGAGAGGCAAGAACGACATCAAGAGAGCCAAACATGCAAATCCATACAATTTCGCAAACATATACTTCCTAGGGTTTCTCTAGAATTTCAAATATTGCATCCAAATGATCAAAATCATTAAGCTTATACTAAAATTGGTGCTAGACCACCTAAGAATAATAGTCCGCACCTATGGATCGTTGGAGATTCGAAAAACGCCCTAGGAAAGAGGGCTTTCGGGTTAATCGGCCGGAATCCTTAAAACAAGCTCTTGCATGTTAGAATTCCAAGCCAATCTCATCTTAATACATGGATTTCAAGAAGAATGGATGAAAAATCTTACCTAGACAACCCATGGACGACTGTTGAGGTTAAGGAGAAGAGTTTCTCCTTGTAAGAGAGTAGGGAGTTGTAAGGGTTGAGTCTCTTGGGCCCCCACTTCGATCTAGGGTTCACCTTGTATCTCTTTCACTCACACTATCTTCTCCTCTTAGCTCCTTTACTCTCTTTTTTACTCTTGGTGGTTGTGGTAAATGAGAGAGAGTATGAGAGTTAGGGTTCATTCCCTAGACTTGGACCCTTTGGCCTTAAATTCTCATACTTGCCCAAAACAGCCTTCTAGGTCTCCATATGGGATTTGGGGTGGACCCAACACTCCTTAGGCCATCAAATTTGGTGAATAGGTGTCTTATGGCCCGATTAGGATTCATGCAAAATTTGAGGACAAACGGATGAACGGATATAGGGTCTGAGCAAGCGATTCCGACTTTTAAATGGCCCTATGAGGCCCATTCTGGTGATTGGAGCGGTTCCGGTGGCCCTCTAGCCATGAAACTTATAGGATAGATACTTCATTGCCCGATGAAGGGCCATGCAAAATTTGGAGATGATTGGATATGAGGTTTGGTCGTACGGGTCCAATTTGTGATCAACAGTCACCGTTCCATGATCGGGTCCCAGAGCTTGTAGACAGGCGTAGGAAAATACATTAGATCCTCACTGTAAACGTAGAAGAGATCCGACGGCTGGAAAGCCCGGAATCTCAGTTTTATTTATAAGTGCTAGATTCCAATGCTGGTATTGGCGGGGCGCAGTCGGCAAGTGTCAGATTCCACTTCTGGGTGTCCACTGGGCCCGCGGTCCGCGATGGCCTACAAGCCCAGTGAGATCTATGGTTCTCTAAATTTTTATAATTTTTCGACCTTCCTGCGTCGCGACATAGCCCGCACGGAGTGATGCTAAGTGTATTCGGCCATCTGGCTTAGCGGCCCGCACTAGTCCCTATCATGACTTGTCTGGTCTATTCCAATGGGCTAATCCTAGGTTAATTAACGCATGATACCCCACCACGAGTGATTTAACCGAACGATCCTGCGGCAAATCCTACGTGTACGCCTCAGGACACTGAGCTGGTTGGACGGGACGTTACAATACACCATTTGGTTGCCCAAAAGTGGGCCCAAAGTTATTGTGGTTCACCGATACTCACTTTGGATAGCGGGTACTCACTGTTGATCGTCATTCCAACAAAAATGTTCATAACACCCTTATTACATGTCTGGTTTGAGTGATTTTATACTCGTTAGAAAGATAGTTTGATGAACTTTCAAATGAAATAATGTTGTAATGGATGAATATGATAAATGTTGAAATGGATTAATATTGTTGTTGAAGAATGTTGAAATGGATGAACGATCATAATTATCATAACTCCCTGTGGGTCGTAGATCCCATGAAAACGGTAATAACTCCCGTATTACATGTTCGATTTAGGTAATTTTATATCTGTTAGAAATGTAATTTGATGAACTTTCAAATGGCTTTAGAATCAATTTATTTAGACACCATTTGGTTGCCCAAAAGTGGGCCCAAAGTTATTATAGTTCACCGATACTTACTTTGGATAACGGGTACTCACTGTTGGTCGCCATTCCAACAAAAATGGTTATAAAACCCTCGTTACATGTTTGGTTTGAGTGATTTTATACTCATTAGAAAGATAGTTTGATGAACTTTCAAATGACTTTAGAATTACCTTATTTGATCACCATTTGATTACTCAAAAGTAGGCACAAAGTTACTGTGGTTTGCTGATACTCACGTTGGATCATTGGTACTCATTGTGGATCACCGGTCTCATAAAAAGCAGTCATAACTCCTTAGTTACATGTCCAATTTAGGGATCTTGTACTCGTTAGAAGTGAAGTTTGATGAACTTTTAAATGACATTAGAATCACCCCATTTGGACACCATTTGATTGCCCAAAAATAGCCCCAAAGTTACAGTGGTTCGCCGATACTCATTGTAAATCATTGGTACTCACCGTGGATTGTCAGTTATACGAAAACGGCCATAACTCCCTTATTACATGTTCGATTTAAGTGATCTTATACTCATTAGAAATGTCATTTGATGAAATTTCAAATTACTTTATAATCATCTTATTTAGATACTATTTAATTACCTAAAAATAAACCTAAATTTATTATAGTTTGCTGGTAGTCACTGTGGATCGCCAGTTCCCTAAAAACAACTATAACTCCTTTGTCACATGTCTGATTTAGGTGATCTTATACTCGTTTAAAAGGTAATTTAATCAAAATTCAAATAAATTTGGATCACCTCATTTAGACACCATTTGATTATCTAAAAGTTAGCCCAAAGTTACTGTAGTTCACTGATACTCACTGTGAATTGTTGGTACTCAATGTGGATCATCAATCCCACAAAAACAGTCATTACTCTATCGTTACATGTTCAATTTAGATGATATGTAATCATTAGAAAATTAATTTGATGAACTTTCAACTGGATTTAGAATCACCTCATTTGAATACCATTTAATTATTCAAAAGACAGCCTAAATTAACTGTAGTTCGTCGATACTCATTCTGGATCACCGGTTCTCACTGTAGATTGTCAGTCCCACAAAAACAATCATAACTCTCTCATTACATGTTCGATTTGGGTGATCTTATAATCAATTAAAAAGTAGTTTGATGAAAAATTAAATAGCTTTAAAATTGTCTCATTTAGACATTATTTGATTGCTTGAAAGTAGGCTCAAAGTTATTTTAATTCGTTGATACTCACTATAGATCGCAACTCAAAGTTATTCTAATTCGTCAATACTCATTGTAGATCACAGATCCCACGAAAATGGTGATAACTCTCCCGTTACATGTCCAATTTGGGTGATTTTATATTCATTGTAAAGATAGTTTAGTAAACTTTAAAATAAATTTATAATTGGCTCATTTTGACGCCATTTGATTGTCCAAATGTGGGCCCAAAGTCCATTATGGTATTTATTACTGAATAAGATATCTAAATAGATGAACTTTTAATTCACTTTTGGAAAATCAAATAGTGTCCAAATAAGCTAATTTTAAATCTATTTTAAAGCTCATCAAATTATAATTTTAACAAGTATAAGATCACTAAAATTAGGCATGTACCAAGGGAGTTATGATCGTTTTATGGGATCTGTGATTCATAGTGAGTATCGACAAACCAGGATATCTTTAGGCTCACATTTGGGCAATCAAATGGTGTCCAAATGAGATAATTCTAAAGTCATTTAAATTTTATTAAATAATATTTCTAATCAGATAAGATCACCTAAATCGAATATGTAACAATAACGTTATGATTATTTTTGCGGGATTGACGATCAATAATGAGTATTGACGATCCAAAGTGAGTATTGGCAAACCACAATAACGTTGGGCCTTCTTTTAAGCAATCAAATGGTGTCTGAAATGAGGTGATTTTAAAGTCATTTGAATGTTCATCAAATTACCTTTGCAACGAGTATAAGATCATCAAAATCAGGCATGTTACAAGAGAGTTATGTCTGTTTTCATAAAACTAAAAATCTTTAAAAAACAATTCAGAAGCTTACCGGAATGGAGAGAATGTGTAACGCCCTGAAAATTGGGGGTCGTGCATGCGCTCGACTCCCAAGTTTCCGGGTATCACTTATATCCAATTTCACTGTTTTCTGTTTAATCATGTGTAAATGCGTAGCATGGAATTACTTGAATCATGAATCACCGTTCACAACTAGTCTACTGGTATGGGAATGTCAAAAATATACAAGTCCAAAAAAATATATATACCATGGGTCGCACGAGGGGTTGTCCAACAAAATCATAAAAAAAATATCATGTCCAAAAGAATAGGGTTGAGTCCATGTAACATCCTGAATTTTCACTGCTTTAGATTCCAAAAATCTTTGAAATTTTTTTTGTGTAAATTAACTTATAATGTCACTTACTGACCATTAGCACTCAATGTTAGTTTATACGCGGGGGGAACTAATAAAGAACTGCACAGGTCCGATTAATCAGCCGTAGGAAGCCAACGAATCCGCTCGATCACTTGAACATCAAGTTTAGCCCAATGATTTACTCACATAAGACGCAAATCTAACCGACCCATTGTTAACTAATCTAGACAATCATGACTAAATTAAAGATCTAACTGGGGCCGAGTCAGATAAGGCCCGGATCTTCAATAATAGACTAAATCAACCCCGTTACTCTTTTAGCCTAAAACCGATGGTTTAGAGTAATCATGACCAAATCTCCACTTTCACTAGTTATAAATAGGTCACACTATGAATATAGTTAATCCAAATCCTAATCATGGCTCACGAGAAATCTCACAACAAGATTCATTCCATAAATGCCCCGATTTCCGAACAAGCTCTAAACCGCTCGTTAGTGGGCAACTAGTTCCAAAACTATAAAATAATATCCGTCTTACTAGGCTTGACGTCCATCGTAGGAGTCGGACCTGGGTACGGTCCAGAACCGCTCAACTTGAGTCAAAGGACGAGTGCATGAGAAGTGCAAATACCTTAAAGAAAGAAGCTGAAACTTAAGTGAATTGGGTCGTCTACTCTTATGCAAAGTTGAGGATTTCGGACCGTTGATTTGCGACCAAATTTACACATAGAATAAGGATATTTTTCTGCTCATATCCGTATAGCCACAACCCCAATCGACCATCGGTGACCGTTAAACAGATTTCTAATCATATCCGTTGATTGACACATCCAAATGGCAGGCCGATCATATCCACACGTAGATCATCATTAGGACTAACCATCCTACAGTGTATATCGACTTGTACACCCCATAGTGGGCCTTAGATAATAGAAAAACCCTCACGTAGGGTTAGTATAGTAAAAACTCAACACTTAAGGCCATTTGCACCAAATCTGGCATTATAAAAGGGGCTTCTTTGGGGCACCCCTCTCCCCATACGAATTTGCCCTAGGAGGAAAGGGAAAAGGGAGAAGAGAAAGTGGAGAAAGAAGGAGAAAGAAGAGAGTGACGGAGGGTGTTGTTGGTGGAGGAGCCCAAGGAAACTTGGAACTTGGGCAATCTCCTTCCTTTCTCCCACACCCACCACTAAAAAACTGAATTCTAACCGATTGGAGAGGTAAGCACCCATAACTTTGACATTCCTGATGTTGAGCTAGATGTTGCATGTAATCTTAACATGCAAAGTTCATTTGATTTAGGATCTCTACAAATCCACCGCGAGTTTGGCAACCCTAGATCGTTTCCTAAAGGTCTCAATAATTCATAGGTGCGGACTATTAACCTTAGGTGGCCTAACACCAATTGTAGTATGAGTCTAATGATTTTGTTTGTTTGTATGATGCATTTGTAGAATCTAGGGAAAAACATAGGAATTGTTGGGTTGTTTGAAATTGTATGTCATGTTGATTTCCTCATATGATGTTGTTTTTTCCTCTCACATGATTTGGTGTGAATTGATGATCTCATGTTTATGTCTTGTTTGATTTTCTTCATATGTTGTTGCCCTATAGTATGTATGCCTTATTAATCCCTGTGTAAATTGGCTCTACGAGACGTAGGAAGTGCTTAACTTCCTCACCAACCCATACAACACACATGCACCTTTATTCATGTTATTGTTAGCCTCTCTTGCTAGGAGATTTTGAATTATATATTGAGGAGTATGAGAACATGATGTTGTTTGTGCTAGTTGATAACTCTGTTAGTTGGCATGTTATGAATCACCACCCAAACCCTTGGGTTGGTTAGGAATACGAGGAGAGCAAAGGCGGCCCCGTTGGTAGAACCGTCTTGAGGCTAAACACATGAATTTGGATGAGTGCGTAAGGGAGACAGTAGTTAGACTACATGGGTTGCTTATACCCGATGTCGTTCCGCCATATACTTGCCTGAACTTATGCAGTCTAGTTTACTGGCTGACCAACCTTATTAGTTAACCATGTTCGCTCATATATGTATGGAACCTGGAACATCTTACAACTGTCGTAGCCCATCGATAACCAAATTGAAACCGATCCACTGCCTCGTGAGCCGGGCATGGTAGAATAGGACACTGTATTCGAGATGTCGTCTTATGCTGGGGTGATGCGCTTTCCTATAGTGACCATGAGCGATCCCTTTCCCTCAGCACTCCCCATGTGTTTGGAGTAGGGGATGGGGAACCCGACGGGATCAATGATCACGGGGTATTGGCCTCACACGTTGGGGGTCTTGGCCTCGCAACCAGTTTAGCATATTAATACATGGGGTGTATCAGTTCCCCAACCCGCTGGATGAATGGACTTAACTAAGAACTCTGCTAACACGATCACATTGCATCGCATTAGTTAGGGTGGCAACTCGATAGTCGAGGTCGCTATGAGGGAGTATTGGTCATACGCGATCGTTAGATGGAGTCACTTGAGGGAGTGTTGTGGCGAGGGCATGCATCATATCATCCATTATGCATGTGCATTAATAAGATTAGTTAGTTGATTATGAATGATTATTTTTTATTAAATTCATACTATAACTGATGCTTGTTACAACTTAAGACTAATAGCACCCACTGAGTTAATCACTTACTCCCACTCTGGGACGATGTTTTAAAATACCAACCAGACTCTTCAATAGCTGCATGTAACATCCTTGATTTTCACTGTTTTGGATTTTCAAAAATCCATTAATTTTAATTTTTATTTTTATTTTATTTAATTAACCTAAATATTACTTAATGACCATTAGCACTCAATGTCAGTTTATACAGGGTGTACTAGTGAAGAACCGCACAAGTCCGGTTAATCATGTAACGTCCCGTCCAACCAGAACAGTGTACTGAGGCGTCCTCGTAGGATTTGCCGCAGGACCGTTCGTTTAAACTACTCATGGTTTGGTGTCATAACTAAATTAAGTTAGGATTAGCCCATTAGAGTAGACCAGTCGGATTGTGATTAGGCCAAGTGTAACATCCTGGATTTTCACTGTTTTAGATTTTCAAAAATCCTTGAAATTTTTTATTATTATTAATTAACTTATAATATCCCTTAATGACCATTAACACTCAATGTTAGTTTATACAAGGGTGTACCAATAAAGAACTGCACTAGTTCGATTAATCAACCGTAGAAAGCCAATGATCTGCTCAATCACTTGAACATCAGGTGTAGTGTAACGTCCCACCCAACCAGAACAGTGTCCTGGGGCGTCCACGTAGGATTTGCCACAGGACTGTTCATTTAAGCCACTCATAGTGAGGTATCACAAATAAATTAGACCAAGATTAACTCAATTGAATAGACCAGACGAGCCTTGATAGAACCTGGTGCGGGCCTCCAAGCCAGATGGCCGTTTACACTTAGCGACAGCCCGTGCGGGCTATACCGCGGCATGGGAAGGTCAGAAAATTATAAAAATTCAAGGGATCATAGATCTCACTGGGCTTGGGGACCATCGCGAACCACGGACCCAGTGGACACCCAGAAGTGGAATCTGACACTTGCCAGATGCGCCCCACCAATGCCAAAATTAGAATCTGGCACGTGTAAATAAAACTGAAATGTGAAACATTTCAGCCGTCAGATTTCTTCATAATTTATGATGAGGGTGTAATATATTTTTCTACACCCGTCCACAAAATCTGGGTCCCGATCGTGGCACGGTGACCGTTGATCACGAATCAGACCCGTGCGACCAAACCCCATATCTGATCATTCTCAAATTTTTCATGACCCTTCATCGGGCCATGGAGCACCTATCCTATAAGTTTCATGGTCAGAAGGCTACCGAAACTCCCCCGGTTATCCAAACAAGCTCTAGACTGCTCGTTGGTGGACCACTAGTTCCAAAACTATAGAATAATGTCTGTCTCATTGGGCTTGACGTCCATCGCGGGAATCGGACCTGGGTACGGTCCAGAACCGGTCAACTTGAGCTGAAGGACGAGTGCATGAGGAGTGCAAATACCCTAAAGGAAGGAGTTGGAACTTAAGTGAATTGAGTCGTCCACTCTTATGCAAAGTTGAGGATTTTGGACCGTCGGTTTGTGACCAAACTTTACCCGTGGAGTAAGGATATTTTCCTGCTCATATCCATATAGCCGCGGCCCCGATCGACCATCGGTGACCGTTGAACAGATTTCTAATCATATCTGTCGATCGACGCATCCAAATGGCGGGCCGATCGTATCCATACGTAGATCATCATTAAGGCTAACTATTTTGCAGTGTATATCGACTTGTACACCCCATAGTGGGCCCTAGAGGCTAGAAAGACCCTCTCATAGGTCTAGTATAGTAAAAACCCAACACTTGGGGCCATTGTCATCAAATCTGGCACTATATAAAAGCCTTATTTGGGGCACTCCCTCTCTCATACGAATTTGGCCTAAGGAACAAAGGGAGAGAGGAGAGAAAAAGGAGAAGGAAGAGAGGAAGAAGAGAGTGAAGGTGGACCATAGGCAAGGTGGGATCCAAGGGAGTTTAATCTTGCACCACCCTACCTCTTCTTCAAGGAAGAACCCTCCACCACAACCACACATTCGCTCCGTTGATCATCTAGGTAAAAACCCTCATCCCTTTTCTTGAAAACCTTGAGTTGAGGAAGGATTGGTTGAAACTCTAACATGCAAATGGTTGCTTTAGGGATTCCGGCCGTCCGACCCCAAAAGCCCTCATTCCTAGGTCATTTTTCCAAGCTTCCAACGATCCATAGGTGCAGACTATTACTCCTAGGTGGTCTAGCACCAATTTCATTATGAGATTAATGATTTTTATTGCTTGGTTGAAGCATTTAGAGAATATAGAGAAGAACCTAGGATTTTGTGCTTATTGGAGTGGTGTAGAATTATATGATTTATCTGATTTCCTCACATGATTTTTGTTCTCGTTTCTTACATGACTTGTTGTAAAATTTGTTGAATACTTGTTGATGTCTTGTCGGATTGCTTTTATGATGTTGCCCTATAGCATGCATGCCTTAATTATTCTGGTGCAATTGTTCTCCATGAGTTGCGGGAAGTGAGCAACTTCATGCACCATTACTCATAAATCGTGATACCTTGCTTAGTAGATAAATTTGAATTATATGTTTGTGTGTGAGAATGCTATGATGATTTTGCTAATTGATAACCCTGTCCGTTGACATGTTGTGGACCGCCATTCGAACCCTAGGGTTGGTCAAGAAAACAAGAAAAGTTGAGGCGGTCCCGTTGGTAGGACCGCCTTGAGGCTAAACCCGCGGATTTCGGCGAGTGCGTGTGGGCGACAGTAGTTGGACTACATGGGTTGCTTGCACCCGATGTCGTATCGCCATGTAGTCGCCTGGACTCGTGCGGTCTAGCCTACTGTTTGACCACCCATGATTTGTTAACCTTGTTTGCTCACATCTGTATAGAACCTGTGACACCCTACAACCAAAGCAGCCCATCAATAATCCACTGGAAGATGGTCCACAGCCTCGTGAGCCGGGCATGGTGGAATGGGACACTGTGTTCGAGCTGTCGGCCTACGCTGGGGTGACGCGCCTCCCCGTAGTGACCGCGAGCGACCCCACATTCAGCACCCCCATGTGCTTGAAGTCGGGGATGGGGGAAACCCGACGGGGTCAAGGACCGCAGGGTCTCGGCCTCACACATTGGGGGGTCTTGGCCTCGCAACTAGTTCAGGGCATATGATATGTGGAGTGTGACAGATTCTCAAACCTGCTGGATGAATGGACTTAACTAATAACTCGACTAACACGATCGCATCGCATCGCACTAGTTAGGGTAGCGACTCGGCAGTCGAGGTCGCACTGAGGGAGTGTTGGCATTGGCGATTGTTAGATGTTGTCACACGAGGGAGCGTTGTTGTGAGGGCATGCATCATGTCATGCTGCATACATGCGCATTAATAAGATTACTTAGATGTATATGATTGTATGCTTTTCATTAAGACCATATTAAAATTGATGCATATGATAACTTGAGATTAATAGCACCCACTGAGTTGATCACTCACTCCCACTCTGGGACGGTGTTTTAAAACACCAACCAGACCCGTTCATAGATGCAGGTAATACAGATTTCATGGAGCCTGGCGATGCGAACCTCGAGGAGGAGGACGAGTTCCCTTACTTCCAGTTGATGAGCAGGACCCCGTCGGATCAGTAGATGGGTCGTTGGATCGCTGCGCAGATGGCTCAGCTCTATTCTTTTGGGTCATATTATTCTTTATGATTTTGTTGGGTGACACCATGTGCGACCCTTTATTATTTTTTCTTGGTCATGTATATATGTGTATATATATATATATGCTAGTTCTCTTTCATTTCAGTCGACAGGTGCATTGGTGCTTCATGTTCTAGGAACTCCAGGCTGCGCATTTAAACCCGATTAAATGCATATTAAGGAAAATCGATTATAAGTAATCCCGAAAACTTAGGAGTCGAGCGTATGCACGACCCCCGATTTTTAGGGTGTTACACCAAGTGCGGGCCGTCAAGCCAAATGGCCATTTACACTTGGCAGCAACCCGTGCGGGCTATACCGTGACATGGGAAGGTCAGAAAATTATAAAAATTGAGGGGAGTATAGATCTCACTGGGCTTGGGGACCATCGCGGACCACGGACCCAGTGGAGACCCAGAAGTGTAATCTGGCACTTGCCAGATGCGCCCCACCAATGCCAAAATTGGAATCTGGCACGTGTAAATAAAAATGAAATGTAAGACATTTCAGCCGTCAGATTTCTTCTTAATTTACGATGAGGGTCTAATGTATTTTTCTACACCCACCCACAAAAATCTGGGTCCCGATCGTGGCACAGTGACCGTTGATCGCGAATCAAACCCGTGCGACCAAACCCCATATCTGATCATTCTCAAATTTTGCATGGCCCTTCATCGGGCCAAGGAACACCTATCCTATAAATTTCACGGTTAGAGGGCCACCAGAACTGCCTTAGTTATCTAAACAAGCTCTAGACCACTCGTTGGTGGACCACTAGTTCCAAAACTATAGAATAATGTTTGTCTCATTGGGCTTGACGTCCATCGCGGGAATCGGACCTGGGTATGATCCAGAACCGGTCAACTTGAGCCGAAGGACGAGTGCATGAGAAGTGCAAATACCCTAAAGGAAGGAGTTGGAACTTAAGTGAATTGAGTCGTCCACTCTTATGCAAAGTTGGGGATTTTGGACCGTCAGTTTGTGACCAAACTTTACCCATGGAGTAAGGATATTTCCCTACTCATATCCGTATAGCCGCGGCCCTGATCGACTATCGGTGACGTTGAACAGACTTCTTATCATATCTGTCGATCGGCGCATCCAAATGGCGGGCCAATCATATCCATACGTAGATCATCATTAGGGCTAGCTATCCTACGGTGTATATTGACTTGTACACCTCATAGTGGGCCCTAGAGCTTAGAAAAACTCTCTCATAGGTCTAGTATAGTAAAAACCCAACACTTGGGGCCATTTCCACCAAAACTGGCATTATAAAAGGGGCTCATTTGGGGCACCCTTTTCCCCATACGAAATTGCCCTAGAGAAGGAAGGAGAGAAGAGAGAAAATGGAGAAGAGAAAGAGGAGAAAGGAGGAGAAAGAGAGAGGAAGAAGAAAGGAAAAGAGTATGTGGTAGGAGGTGGGGCCCAAGGAAGCTTAAACTTGCAAACTTTCTACCTATTCTCCAAGGAAACCTCTACCAAACCCACCATGCCAAGAAGAGGAGGTAAGAATGGTATATTTCCCTTCAATAGAGCAACTTAGTGTAGATTTATAGGCATTAATATTGTCTTCTTGATTTTGATTTAGGAAATGGTGGTTTTACCCAAATCCCCAAACCCTAAGATCTCAAAGAATGAAAATCTCCTCTTAAGGTGCGGACTATTACTCTTAGGTGACCTAGCACTAATTTTAATACGAGATTAATGATTTTGATTGCTTGGATGTTATTTTTGAAAGCCTAGGAAATCCTAGGAATTGTATGTTGGTTGAAATGGTATGGATTTATATGTTTGACTCTCTCTCTCATGATGTCGTTTATGTTTCTCACACGATTCGATGTATGGATGATCATATGCTCATGCCGTGTTGATTTTTATACGTTGTTGCTTCATATTTCGTATGATTTCATTGCTCTTGTGTATATGATTTCTCAACATGGAGGAAGTGTTAACTTCTTCAATAACCCACACCACACACATACACTTTATTTATAATATTAATGATTTTGCTTGTAGGAAAATTTGAATTGTATGTTGAGCAATATGAGATCAAGGTGTTGAATATGTTTGATGTTACCTTGGTAGTTGGCATGTTATAAGTCACTATTCCTACCCTTGGGTTGGTCAGGAACATGAGGAGAGCGAAGGTGGTTCCGTTGGTAGGACCACCTTGAGGCTAAACTCATGGGTTTGGACGAGTACGTGTGGGCGGCAGTAGTTAGGCTACATGGGTCGCTTGTACCCGATGTCGTTCTGCCACATACTTGCCTAAGCTCGTGCGGTTCAGTCCACTGGTTGACCCACCTAGTTTGTTAACCTTGTTTGCTCACACATGTATGGAAACTGAAACACCCCACCACCATTGTAGCCCATCGATACCGGATAGAATATTGATCCACAGTCTCGTGAACCGGGCATGGTGGAATGGGACACTATGTCCGAGCTGTCGGCCTACGCTGGGGTGACGCGCCTCCCCGTAGTGACCGCGAGCGACCCCACATTCAGCACCCCCCATGTGCTTGAAGTCGGGGATGGGGAAAAACCCGATGGGGTCAAGGATCGTGGGGTCTCGGCCTCACACATTGGGAGGTCTTGGCCTCGCAACTAGTTCAGGGCATTTGATACGTGGGGTGTATCAGATTCTCAAATCTGTTGGATGAATGGACTTAACTAAGAACCTGGTTAACATCATCATTGCATGGCATTAGCTAGGTTGGCGACTCGGCAGTCGAGGTCGCACTGAGGGAGCGTTGTGGTGAGGGCATACATCATATCATCCTGCATCCATGCACATTAACAAGACTAGATAGATGTTTATGATTGATTGCTTTTCATTAAATTCTTATTATAATTGATGCTTGATGCGACTTAAGGCTAATAGCACGCACTGAGTTGATCACTCACTCCCACTCTGAGACGGTGTTTTAAAACACCAACCAGACCCGTTCATAGATGCAGGTAATACAGATTTCATGGAGCCTGGCTATGCGAACCTCGAGGAGGAGGACGAGTTTCCTTACTTCCAGTTGATGAGCAGGACTCCGTCGGATCAGTAGATGGGTCGTTGGATCGCTATGCAGAGGGCTCAGCTTTATTCCTTTTGACATACTATTCTTTGTGATTTTGTTGGGTGACACCATGTGTGACCCTTTATATTTTTCTTGGTCATGTATATGTGTGTGTATATATATATATATATATATATGCTAGTTCTCTTTCATTTCAGTAGGCAGGTGCATTTGTGCTTCATGTTCCAGGAAGTTCCAGAATGCGCATTTAGACTGGATTAATCGTATATTAATGAAAACTGGTATAAGTAACCCCGGGAACTCGGGAGTCGAGCGTATGTACGACCCCCGATTTTCAGGGTGTTACACTGCAGGTAGCAATGAGTTCGAGGAGCCTAGCAGCGTGAGTCTTGAGGAGGAGGACGAGCTGTCCTACTTCCGGCTGATGGACGGTCCTCCATCGGCCTAGTGGACGGGGTTTGAGTCGTTGAGTGGTGGACTCAGCACACTATTCTTTTAGACTTGTCATTCTTTTGTGATTTTTTCATGTTCCAAGTAATTCCATGCTACGCATTTAGACCGGATTAAGCGCAACACAGTAAAAATTGGCTATAAGTGAAACCCGAGAACTTGGGAGCCGAGTGTTTACACGACTCCCAATTTTCAGGGCGTTACAGTCCACTACCCAGTAATCCAAATCCCGTCTGCTGGACTGACGGGGAACCGTCCATCAGCTGGAAGTAGGACAGCTCGTCCTCCTCCTCAAGGTTCGCGTCGACAGGCTCCTCATACTCTGCATCACCTGCACTACGGGAGAGTCTGGTTGGTGTTTTAAAAGACCGTCCCAAAGTGGGAGCGAGTGATCAACTCAGTAGGTGCTATTAGTCTTAAGTTATAATAAGTATCAATTACATTATGAACTTAATGAAAGACAATCATTCATAAACACATAACTAATCTTGTTACTATATATGCATGATAGATGATATGATGCATGCCCTCGCCACAACACTCCCTCAAGTGACTCCGTCTAACAATTGCGTATGAACAACATTCCCTCATTGCGACCTTGACTGCCGAATGGCCAACCTAGCTAGTGCGATGCGATGGTAGTGTTAGCCAAGTTCTTAATTAATTCCATTCATCTAGTAGGTTGGGGAAACTGATGCACCCTACGTATCAATGCCCTGAACTGGTTGCGAGGCCAAGGTCCCCCAACGTGTGAGGTTAAGACCCCGCGATCCTTGATCCGTTGGGTTCCCCATCCCCGACTTCAAGTATATGGGGAGTACTGAGAAAAGAGATAGCTTGCGGTTACTACGGGGAGGCTCGTCGCCCTAGCATAGGCTGACAGCTCGGACACAGTGTCCCACTCCACCATGCCCGGCTAATGAGACAGTGGATCGGTTTCAATTTGGTTATCGATAGGCTATAACGGTTGAAGGGTGTTCTAGGTTCCATACATGTGTGAGCAGACATGGTTAACAAGCAAAGTTGCTCAGTAGATAAACTAGACCGTACGAGTTCAGGCAAGCACGTGACAGACGACATCGGGTACGAGCGACCCATGTAATCTAACTACTGTCGCCCACACGCACCTATCCAAATCCATGGGTCGAGCCCTAGGATAGTCCTACCAACGGGACCACCTTCACTCTCCTCATATTCCTAACAAACCCAAGGGTTTGATGGTAGACTATATCATGCCAACTATCAAGATTATCAACTAGCATAAGCAAGATCATGAGTTCATATTTTTCCAACATACAATTCAGATTTTTCCTAACAAGCAAAGCTAACCATATCAGGAAACAAAAGAGCATGTGTTTTGTGTGGGTTAGTGAGGAAGCTAAGCACTTCATATATCCCATAGAACTAAAAATGCACAAGAGTATCGAATCATACATACTATAAGGCAACATCATACAAGAATTGACACGACATGAACATGCAAGCATCCAATTGCACCAAGTCATGAGAAGCAACAACATTCCATAACAATCGCTATTAATCATGAGAAGTAACAATATTCCATAACAATCCCTATTAATCATGAGAAGCAACAACATTCCATAACAATCATGAGAAGCAACAACATTCCATAACAATCCATATTAATTGATGAAATCGAAAGTGAGGTCCTTCTTAGGTTTCTTTAGATTCTCTCAATACATTATCCAAGCAATCAAAATCATTAGACTCATAGTATAATTGTTGCTAGGCTACCTAAAGATAATAGTCCGCACCTTATGACGTTTCACCCAACTCATGACGCTCCTTAGGTTAGAAATTTGGGGAAAATGATTCCTATATCAATTTAGAAGCAATTAGGTAAGATTCATGCAATTTATTTTAGAAAAAACCTAGGTTGGGGATTAGGTTTTATTTCTTACCTTCCAATCGCGAATGAGGCGAATTTGGCGGAGGAAAATGATCGACGCTAGGTCTTGATTGGAGGAGACCAATGAAGGGGAGGACTAAAGCCTCCCCCCACCCTTCTCTCTTCTTCTCTTCCTCTCTCTCTCTTCCTCTTTCTCCCTTTCTCTCTTTCTTTTCCCTAGCGCAAAATCGTATGGGGAGAGGGGGTGACCAAATGAGGCCCTTTTATAATGCCAGATTTAGTGTAAATAGCCCTAAGGGCTGGGTTTTTACTATACTAAACCTATGGGATGGTCTTTCTAAGCTCTAGGGCCCATTATGGGGTGTGCATATTGATATATATCGTAGGATAGTTACCCCTAATGAAGATCTACGTATGGACATGATCGGCTCGCCATTTGGATGCGTCGATCGACAAATATGATTAGAAGTCTGTTCAACGGTCACTGATAGTCGATCGGGGCCGTGGCTATACGGATATGAGCAGAGAAATATCCTTACTATACGGGTAAAGTTTGGTCGCAAACCGATGGTCTAAAATTCTCAACTTTGTATGAGAGTGAACGACCCAATTCACTTAAGTTTCAACTTCTTCCTTTAGGGTATTCGCACTTCTTATGCACTCGTCATTTGGTTCAAGTTGAGCGGTTCTGGACAGTACATAGGTCCGACTCCTGCGATGGACGTCAAGCCCAG
The DNA here is from genome assembly GCF_029962835.1 of Magnolia sinica. NCBI lineage: Eukaryota > Viridiplantae > Streptophyta > Magnoliopsida > Magnoliales > Magnoliaceae > Magnolia > Magnolia sinica. Next base: position 4,438,632 of record NC_080581.1, on the reverse strand, counting down.
TAAGACGGACATTATTTTATAGTTTTAGAACTAGTGACCCACCAACGAGCGGTCTAGAACTTGTTCGAAAATTCGGGGCATTTTTATAATGAATCAGGTATTGAGATTTCTAGTGAGCACTGATTGGGGTTTGAATTAACTATGTTTATAGTGTGGCCTATTTATAAATAGTGAAAGTAGAGATTTGGTCATGATTACTCTAAGCCGTTGGTTTTATGATAAAGGAGTAACGGGGTTGATTTAGTCTATTATTCAAGATCCGGGCCTTATCTGACTCGGCCTCGGTTAGATCTTTAATTTAGTCATGATTGTCTTGATTAGTTAGCGATGGGTCGTTGAGATTTGGATCCTATGTGAGTAAATCATGGGGCTACACCTGATGTTTATGTGATCGGGCGGATTTGTTGGCTTCTCACGGTTGATTAATCGGACTAGTGCGGTTCTTTATTGGTACCACCCATGTATAAACTAACATTGAGTGCTAATGGTCATTAAGTGATATTATAAGTTAATTAATAAAAAAAATTTAAGGATTTTTTTTTTTTTGAAAATCCATGACGTTATAGAATGACACCGAATGCACGCTAAAAGCTCAATAGAGTGGGTCTTATGAAGGTGGTAACAGTCCTAACAGCCAAAATGGTCCCCTCCTTAAAAAAAAAAAAAACAAGAAGAAAAAGAGAATAAAATACCAAATGACATTTCTCACATAAGGGACCCACCTATTGAACTAATCCCACGTCTTATGGGGTTTACTAGATAATCTTGTAGAAGATTTAAGCCGTTCAAATGAAATGAAATATAATTTAATGACATTTACCCAAGTTCGATGGCAAAAGTCATCATGAATGGGCCACATTGGAGAAAACAGTTCGGAATTAACTCACAATGTTAATACAGTTGTGGTCTATAAAAATTTTGTTTTGTTTTTTTTTTTAAATAATTATAGTGGGTTCACGATTGTCCTATTAAAGTAAATGAATCTGGTTAACTAAAGTATGACTCTAAGTATTGATCTATTGGGACCTACACCCCATTTTCAAAATGCACTTTCGACTTCTGACCATCTAACACAACACAGGGAACAACTGACGTAGAGATATTTTTATCTTTCGGAAAGTCAGAAATAAATCCAAAGGACTCAAAAAATATTGATTCAAATTTTAGTCTCACCACTTTCATTACGTCATAATTGTGGTCCATTTTAATTAATAGCCCACATCCATGAAATACTGCCCATGGGACCTAGCTAGAGAGGGAGGGTCATGTAAGGGGCTCTACGGGCCCAGCATGACATATACATTTTATGTAAGCTGTCCGTCCATTTTGAAAGATAATTTTTGAAGATCACGTGGATATTGATGAAGGGAAAAGATACATATTTGCTTGATCCAAAACTTCCGGCCCCCATAAGGATTTTAGCTGTAGGCATTCAACCCCCGGTGTTTCATATGGTGTGGTCCACTTGAGCATACGATCTCTCGTTTTTGGGCTCATCACCTAAAATGATTTTTCAAAATAGATGGACGGCGTGGATATAAAAAAACATACGTCACGGTGGGCCACATAGAGCCCCTGAGAGGGCCGTCCGTCATCGGGATAGTACCCAATTCCCGCTCGTCTGCTTCTTGCATTTTGTGGGGCCACCGGATTGGCTCAACTGGATGATAACAAGTGGCAATGGAGAATACGTGTGTTACATCCAAACCGCTTATCAGGTGAGTCCTACCGTATAGATAATTTCCCCCGAGCATTAGGATGATTGATCATCAGGTTGGCCACGTGTCTATGATGAGCGGTGACTGTTAATCATTTTCTCTTAACCATTCAATTTTTCATCTACGTGCCGTCCATCTTAGAAGAACAGCCTGAAATTCACACACATGCACCATGCTAGCAGTTATCCGTGACTTCCAAATCCCGTGCCGTACACATTGCACATGTGCATGATGATCCAAACCATCCATCTCGTGGGTTAGCTACTGATTGTATATTGACAGAATTTTCTTTTGACTATACTATCATAACATCTGACGAATGAGCTTTTTCTTATGGAACGTAAGAAGCTGCTGATTTTTATTTTTATTTTACCATTGATTAAAAGGTTAGGATTATCCGATCAATTTTATTTTTTTCCCTATGAAATAGTCACCATGGACTCCACTATATGAACGGTTCTGATCTCATTCATACATGCCACGTGTGCCGGAAATGACATAGAGGCATGGTGCTTAGCAAGCTTTGCGAAGAAATAGATCAGCTGCGCTGTTTCTTCACCTTTGCTATGCCCAAACGCGTGCGAAGCCTGCCCATCCACACGCAGCTACATATGCGAAATACGTGTGAAGCATCCAAGATTTTCATCGGATGGGCCCAAGCTATTTTGATCTCATGTCACAGAGATAATATCCTTTATTCCAGTTTCCACAGTGTACATAAATTGATAGTTTGAAAACAAAATCGTAACCGTCCATTTATTTTGTTCATTATATCCAACCTGATGAATGAAATGACCTGATTTTTAACCCAGACAGTCCAAAAAGTGTAGTCCCACCTGACTAAAAGCTTGGATCTCATATATATGTTTCTCGTTGTCACGTGTGGAAACGTGCGGAGGGAAGTGATATGCGCGAGTGCGAGCTTAGTAAACTCAACTTTTCTTTTTGAGTAATTTTCAGAATAATCTTGAAAATGGAAAGATAGTGGTTATTTATTTTGGTGGGGTCACTTTCTCAGGCCGTCCATAATTTTTTATCCGAATTTTGTGGTCCACGGCAACTACAGGTCTCGCTGTTCTGGGCCCCACTAGCTATTGAATAAGGGCCACTTGAAATACAAACCCACATCACTATTCCAATGGGGCCCACCCACTCAGCCAATGGCAGCAGTACGAATTATAACCTAGAAGTTCCGGACGGATTGCCTGCCAAAGCCTTTCACATGAAATTCCTGCAAAGGGAAGCTGGGTGGGGCCCAGAGTAATGTTTGTGATAAATCCACACCGTCCATCAATTTTCCCATATCATGCTTTGTGGTGGGCCCAAAAATGAGGCAAATCCAAAACTCAAATGGCCCGCATGACAGGAAAATATGAGTAGAAAAATGCCTGCCGTTGAAACGTCCCTAGGGTCCACTGTGATTTTTATATGCCATCTATACTGTTCAAAAGTTCATTGCTAGTTGGATGAAATGAAAACACACACACACACACACAAAAAAAAAAAAAGCCTGATGCAAAACTTACGTGACTCCACGAATATTTCAACGGTGGATGTTCAATCCTCACTGTTTCCTGTCGTGCAGTCCACTTGAGTTCTGGATCTTCCTTTTTTCGACCCATGTCTAATATGATCTGGAAAAACGGATGGACGGAATGGATTTCTCACGAACATCACTGTGGGACCCACCTAGCTTGGCGTCCGAGGTTCCTACCCTCACGAACGTACAGTTTGCCTTGCCACGCAATTCCTAACACGTGAGGTCACGGCCCACGATCTGGACCATTGATCTTGTAGGCGCCACCTTAATGGATTTCCCAATAAATATCCCACTTATAAAGTTACAAAACGGTACATCTTTGAAATTGTTTCCATATCATTCTTTTCTTGACCACACATCTGTGGGCCACTGATCCAAGGTCTGATATATTTTAATCCGAGAGATTTTTCATAAATCTTCGATCGACAGTGAGATCCATTAAATCAACGGTCTGGATCTCCAATTCAAGGGTTTCGAATGTACATAATTGAGATCCAAAACAAAAAAAAAAAAAAAAATGTACATTCCACATTCTTGGAAGAGACATTTGCAATGGTAGGAGATGCTTCTCTTCTGCAACATGATTGCATGAAAGAACTTTAACATTGAAAGAGATTTTGCTTTTCTATAACAAAAGAAATAGAATTCTTTTAGATAGAGAAAAGTAACTTTTGAGAACTTAGAATATTGAATTTTATAAAGATTGTGAAAAGCGAATGCCAAACACGTCCATCATAACTTTGCACGAAAAAAAGGTCCACTTGAGCACAAGTGGGGAATGCGTGGTCCATCCGAATTGCCTGGGAAAGCCTTTCCCTAGGTGGGGCTCACCATCATGTCTGTGAAAAATACACTTCGTTCATCCGTTTTGACAGATCATATTAGGACATGGGCTAAAAAACATGAGACAGATATTCAAAACTCAAAGTGGGCCGCATGACAAGAAATAGTAAAGATTGGACGTACACTGTTGAAATATTCTACGGCGGTGGAAGTTTCAAATCAAGCTAATATTTTTGTGTTTTCGATCCATCACAGTGTGATTAACCTTAGACAGGGTATAGATGGCATATAAACATCACAATGGACTTAAGGAAGGATTCAATGGTAGACATTTTCATACCCATTTTTTTATATCACGTGGTCTATTTGAGTTTTTGATCTGTTTCATGTTTGGACCCATGTCCTAATATTATTTCTCAAAACTAGGGTTGTACATGAACAGATTTAGCTCAGTAGCTCGCTCGACTCAACTCAAGATAGTTCGACTCGACTCGGTTCGAAAATGAGTTTGAGCCGAGTCAAGCTGATTTTTTTGAGCTCAGGAAAGTTTCGAGTCGAGTTTGAGCTTGCCCAAGCTTTACTCGACTCGACTCGGTATTGGCTCGAACCTGACTTGGTTCGACTCGGATCAACTCGTATTGAAAACAAGGTATGCTAATAATATAATATATTATATATATAAATATTCGGCGGTGCTTTACTCTTCTTTTTTTTTAAAACACTAAATCCATAAATCCTCAAATTTGTCCAGCGTCCATCTCTCTCTCTCTCTCTCTCTCTCTCTCTCTCTCTCTCTCTCTCTCTCTCTCTCTAGTGTTCAGCGTCCGTCGAGAAATCTCCCCAATCATATAATACTTCGGATCCAGAAATTTCTTATTCTCCAAAAACACCGAGAAGAGAGAGAACAAAACGCTAGATTTGCAATAGAAAAAGCAAGGAGAAGATGTTTTCTACTTTCAACGACGACGAAACTACTCCCTTCTTTGGCTTCCTCGGTGCCGTTATTGCCCTCTTCTTCTCCTGTAATTTCTTTTCGATGGGTATGCACACCTCTCGTCGGGGCTTACTGGATTGTTGGGATGACAAATGGGATCGTCGCTGATGCTAGCATCCGGTAATTTATCCCTCTCTATTCATTTTCTTTTGTAGATCTGGAGGTAGAGTATGGTGACTAAGCAGTTAGCAGTTCTTCAGTATTTTTATTTATTCATTTTGATTTTTGAAAATTGGGTCTTTTCTAACTTGTGTTGCGAGCTCGGATTCAGCTCAAAAACTCGAACTCGAACTCGGCTTGAATTGGACTGAGCTACTGACCGAGCCGAGCACAAGCTGCTGTACCTAGCTCGAAGGCTAAGCTGAGCCGAGCACGAGCTGAGACTCAAGTTATCCGAGTCAAGCACGAGTTAGGCAAAGCTCAGCTCAGCTCGACTCGTGTACACCTCTAATCAAAATGGATGAACGGAGTGAATTTCTTACAAAAATTACTGTAGGTCCATCTAACTTCCATCCCTGGAGCTTTTTAAAAGGCTTTAGCAGGCAATTCGTGTCCAAATATGGTTTCATAATATAATATATAATTTCATAATATTTGGTGCAACTAAACGTGTAACCTAGGGTTATACATCGAGCCAAGTCGAGTTGAGGTGGGCCAAACTCGGCTTGACTCATCCATGCTATACTCGAGTTTGAGCTCGAGCTCAACATTGAAACTTGGCTTATTTGCCAAAGCTTTCAAGTCGAGTTTATCTCGAGTCAAGTCGAGTTTACCTTGGTAGGATAAGGGAAAGAAAAAGAGGGAATGGGGACGGATAGGGTCGAATAAGGTTTTTTAGTAAAAAAATTTAAGTTTTAACTTCTTTTTTTAAAAAAACTTAAATATATATATATTATATATTTAATATTAATATAATATATATAATATATATTATTAAAATATATTACTTGAGCTGAGTCGAGCTCGAGCTCGAGCTTCGAGTTCGAGTCAAGTCGAGTTGAAATACACCATGGTCGAACTTGGCTTGAACTCAACTCGAGCTTTAGTAAATAAGCTTGACTCACCTTGAGTCCGTCTCTCAAGCCGAGTCAATCGGAGCTGAGTCGAGCAAGCTTGACTCGTGTACAGCCCAAGTGTAACCTAATTATATTCTAATAAGGCTTTGTCCAAGTTCATTGTGGCCATGACTCGTGTGAAGCGAAGATCCTAGCCATTCATCACCGAGACCAATCGCATGAAGAGTAACTTACATCGTTGATTCAGCATGGGTCAAGGTATAGAACCTAAACAAATTAAGGGATGCAAATGAAGTTCATTTCAATTAGATTCCACAAGTGGGGCCCATGCTAGCTATTGTGTCCCATCATGAATATACCAACTTGGATTTTTCATAGTCGAATGAGGACCATTGCTCTACTTCTCTTGTCAACCATCTATATTTTTAGGCCATAGATCAAATGGTCATGATTGTAACATCAGAAGAGGTTTTTTTTTTTTTTTTTTTTCGAATCATCCATCTACTGTAGATGCAATAGATCAATGGTCTGGATTACCCAATCACCGGCTCCATTTATGAGAACTGGGAACTCATGGTGATCAAAGGCTCGGTTGGACTCCTACAATTCATCAGTGTGACGCATGAATCTGTACACGTGGTAATATGTTTGAATGATCTAAACCGTTTATATGATGGGCCTCGTTCTTGATGGGGTAAACCTAAGAAACACTACTCATCGGACTATTTCAACCCTTTCATCATTGAATTTTCCTTTCTGTAAGGACTGTATTTTTAACTATCTCTATGCGGGCCATCCTCGAAAGGTTAGGATTTTCCAACCTGGAATATTTTCAAGGCAGCCCTATAATGAGAACATGGGGACCACACCACGTGTTCAGAACCGTGCCGGTCCAACAGCCGGGATGACCCTATAATGAGAACACGGAGTGTGTTCTAACAATTGGGACCGTCTAAATATTTTACGGTTTTCAAAGTGATGGCTAGGATCCTTTGTTTAGTCTGATTTTTTGAACATAGGTCATCCATGGCACATCCCAGTAAACGGATGGTCCTGATTGATACTCTCTCTCCCATAATTATTGTTTTATCAACCCATGCCGCCTCATTCTCACCATGTCATTTGATGGAAGGTCAAAAAGATAACAGAAGTCCACGTTGCAATCGAATGTAGCATGGGATTTTTAAAATGTTTGTACCAAAATCTGTGTGGATTAGACATATGATACTCATCTTACCATGCAACATAAAAGATAATCGAGAAACATGCGACATGGATTTCGGAGATTAGCTCATTTGTTGATTATTTTTTTATTATTTTAGTTCTGTCTAATAAAAATAAATGGTTGCTCTAATCATGTTTGTCCAAAAGAACACTTTCATAAATGATATCATATTCGATAAATTGTAATAGCTCTTTTTCTACCCGGTTGTACATGATGAAACCATGTGAATGAATAGTTAGCCTCATCTTTCTTCCAAAAGTTTATAAATAACAGAAGCAAATACATGAAGAAGATCCGTTTTTGAAACTAACAAAACATAAATATCAATTCAGTGTAACTATGTGTATCTAGGTTTAGTGCTTCCCTACTTAGTAGCAGCAAACACTTAGCATATATTTAGATTCAATTCGTCCCCATGCACTCATCAGATCAATTTAGGTCTTAGTCAGTGGTTATAATTCCCTTCCATTATGCCTGTGTGACAGATATAAAGGAAGACAATAGCTTAGGAATCCGTCTGCCTATGCTCATACATTGAGCCGACGATAGTTGTAATTTTTGACATTGTCTCTATTTCACACAAGCACACTGCTCTTTGAAGCACCATACTCTTTCGGCCAAGTGTACGATCCCATTGTACTGGTATTTCATTTGCATCTTTTCATTTCGACCATACAATTAATGTACTTCTAAAAGTTTTCGAATTTCCAACGCAAAAAAGAATTCGTTTGGAGGAAGAGCCCTAACTTTCATCAAGGCGCATGATAGTTGGTTGAATAGATGAATGGTCGAGCCACAACTTAGCCTAGGTCTATCTCAAAATCAAGATTGGTGGTAATGGTTTGAATCGGACATAATCGATTCCGTCACGTCAAAGCCTCCCCCTCTTTTTTTACACACTCCCACACACTCACGCCATAGTGGGCTTTCACCACCTATGGATACTCGAACCCTTGACCGGGTGTTGAAACTCCCGAGAGTCTACCACCGAGCAAGAGCAAGGATCCATCACGTCAAAAACCTTAGCACATGTTCTGCGTCGCTGAATTTGAGACCCAATACTAACTCTAAAAGTTCTTTGGAGCATGTTCCGATCACTGAACCATGGCTTCAATTGCCTATTGAGAAAGTCCTAGTATGGTTCAATATGAATGCAGCGAAGTCGGTTAGTACTCCACTAGATGGTCACTTCAGATTGAGCGACAGGCAATGTCCCAAGACGAAGGCAGAGGTGGAAGCGATGCAGAAGATACCATATGCGTTAGCTGTAGGAAGTTTGATGTATGCTATGGTGTGTACACGCCCAGACATAGCATATGTGGTTGGTGTTGTCAGCCGATATCTTGCCAATCCTGGCAAATAGCATTAGACAGAGGTGAAATGGATACTGTGGGATCTAAAAGGCTCATCCAGGTTGAGCATATGCTATGGTGACGAAAAACCTGTGTTAGAGGGATACACAGATGCAAATATGGCAGGTAACATAGACTCCAGAAAGTCTACATCGGGGTTCATGTTCACGTTTACAGGGGGAGCGGTTTCTTGACAGAGCAAGTTACAGAAGATCGTAGCATTGTCGACGACAGAGGCCGAGTACATTGTAGTCACAGAGGCATGTAAAAAGATGCTTTGGATGAAGAAGTTCCTACGAGAACTTAGCTTGAAGTAGGAGCAGCACGTGGTCTATTGCGATAGTCAGAGTGCTATACACTTGAGCAAGAATCCAAGTCAGCATTTCAAGTCAAAGCACATAGAGATACGGTATCACTAGATCATGGATACTTTGGAACAGAAGATGTTACAGCTTGAGAAGGTCCACACGGACGACAATGGATCAGACATGATAACCAAGGCTTTGCTTAAGGGCAAGTTTGAGGTTTGTAGAAACCAGACTGGTTTGAAGAAGGTGAATCCCTCCTTGGTCAAAAAGGAGGAGATTTGATGAGATTTTTTCTCCAAGCTCGACCGGTCGAGGGCTGGTACACGACCAGTCGTGGACTGACTCGACTCGTTTTCCAACGAGTTGAGGTTTTGGATTTTCGAGGTACTCGACCAGTCATGGGATGTGCTCAACTGGTCGAAGGTGTCGCTCGACCGGTCAAGGACTTTGCACGACTAGTCGAGCTTACGCAGATTTGAGTCTAGATCTTGTATGGACTGCGAAAATCCGAGGCCCTTTCGTAAGGGATGTAAAAGGGAGCTTCCTAAATTATAAATAAGAGTGCCTACGGCTTTTCTAAGCAATGCAAGATGGTTTCCTAAAGCTTTGTAAGAGTTTGCTAAAGGGTTTATGGCTATCAAAGGTGTGTGTGTGTGTGTGAGAGAGAGAGAGAGAGAGAAAGAGAGAGAAGAAGCTTGTGGAAGGGAGGTTATGCTCATGTAGGTGATCTGTTGTGCACTCGATATCTTAACGCTTCTACGTCCTCGTAATCGGTTAGATCTCTCCGTTTTTTCTTCTATTCTCGTATAGTTTATCTACTCCTGCATGAGTGGAGAAGGTTGTAACGTTCTACTTTATAGTGGATTGTTGATCTGGACTAGGTCCGGTGGTTTTTACCTCTTTGAAGATTTTTTTATGTAAAATCTCTTGTGTGGTATAGTTTATGCTTTGATTTGTTTCATTACTTTATTATCCCATAATTCTGATTTGTTTTGGGAGGCTAGATCCTAAGGTTTTGTATAAGGCCCCCAACATTGCCTAAATAAAAAAGACGTGTATACCATGCAAAGATGCAGTCCCCTTGCATATTACTCGACGCAGATTGCCTGTGCCCTCAAGTATTTTTATTTATTTACACACGCACACACACTACCACACACTCATGCCATGGTAGGATTTCACCGCCTATGGGTACTCGAACCATGGTGTTGAAACTCCCAAGAGTCTACCACCAGAGTACGAGTAAGGAGCCTGTGCCCTCAAGCATGGAGGCCCTACTGTGCTCCCTATTGTTAGAAGTTGTGTGGAGCCCACAAAGATGCCCATGAAAAATCCACTCCGTCCATCAGTTTTGTAAGAACACATTAGGGCAGGAATTTAAAAATCAGGCAGATCGAAAACTCAGGTGGGCCATACCAAACGAGACATTGGGAAAGGAAACGTCCACAGTTGAAACCTTCTGGATATGACCATGACTTTGATATTCCATCCAAATCGTTCATACGTTTATCACCACTGATCTGTAGGCACAAATATCATCCTGATATAAAACTTCTGTCACCCTTACAAAGTTTCCAATGGTGGGCATTTTTAGATTCATGTCCTATGGTGGTCTTGCAAAACTGATGGACGGAGTGGATTTGTTACTGGTGTCTTTGTGGGCTCCAATAAAAATGCAGGAAATGATAATAAAATAATATCGCATGTCCGCCTCAAAAAAATTCAAGAGATAAGAAAATTTTATTTTTTTAATAATAGAATATCTGGATTCTATAATAATGAGTAGAGTTAACTTAAAATTTATTCGACTTAGTGAGTCAACCTAGTGCCTAGTCATTGAGTTGAGCTTTTGGGTTTTTGAATTGTTTATTTAGAACTGTGCAGAACCATTAAGGCAATGAGACGGGTAATTCACATGAGGCTTAGACCTACTAACTTGGTCCTTGCATGTGTGACACAATCAATCTTTAGGTGGGCTTGGGCTCAAGTAATCATAGCCCAATGCCACATGGGCCCACCTGGTCTAACCTGACTTTTTATGTACATGTGTTGTATCATACAAATCTGTCATTTTAATCCTTAAGCAATCATCTATCTTTAATGTGAACCATTGTTTTCATTCTCTAAAATATTTATATTTTTTGTGCATGCATGGCCCACTTGTTAAACAGATAAATAAGGAAAATCCAATGGAGAAATAGGGATTTAAACAAATTTTCAGTTCGGGCCGTGCCTTAGGTCCTAGTCTCAGGTCAGTGCCAGGTCTAGCTTGGCCCCACCCAAACATAGGGGATTGCAATCTCTAAGAATTGTCTTAAGAGTATTTAGACACACTTAGATGCACATAAACCCACTTAACTGCACGTAGGGCCTGTAAGACCCGTATCTTAATCCGTACCGTTCCGTAGACTTCTGCGGTCCTGCCGGTTAAATCCGGCAACTCTCGACCTGTAATCGGCATTTGCGCGCAATTCTAAGTTGCAGCCTTAGATCTAAGTCGGCTCAACTCGAAACTTGTATCTTAGCGACTGCGCCATCACCGTGGTTCCAACGCCGCGACTCACGTACCGATCCGATACCCAGGTCAGAAGATGTGGACCCGCATTCATTTCGAGGAAAATGTCGCGCATGCGAATTTCGAGAGAATCTCTACAACCTATCCCATCAATCAATCAATCAAGTACATACCATATCACAAGCACAAGCAACCCATCCCTTTCCCATTCCTAAAGTCAACTCTCTCTCTCCACTCGTCCTTCTTTCAACCAAAATTCAACCAAGCCCATACCTCAACCATCCCTTTCTTACAACATTCATTCCACCCATACCTTATCATCCCATCACTTCTCTCTCCCTCATTTTTCAAACAATTTCCCAAGCAACCAAGAGATCCAACGTCCAAGCCCCCCCAAGGAGAAGATAGGTATGGCCCACTTCCCTATCCCAAAACCCCTCATCCACACCATCATAACTTCATCATTCTCCGTCAAGATCGAAGCTAAGGAGCCTAGGAGTCCAAGGAGCTAAAGAAGAAGGCCAATAGGTGGGTGATCCACTGTTGATTTTCGTTTGAGGGCCCACTTGTGGTGGAACCCATCTTGATGTATACGTGTACATGGAGGGGCCCATTATGACGCCCCAAACCCGGAAACCAGGTTCACAAAATTTTCAATTGCCTAATCCGGTGCCGACAGCCTCCATAGTACCCCATTCTCGGCTCCCAGCGCACATACACTAGATTCCGATCCTGAGATCCTATAAGGAGGATTTTTCAACATACATTTAACTCGTAATAAACATAACCACAAGTTTACCCAAATCACACTGGCAACATCATCATCACATATCCACTAATAAAAATAGTTGAATACAATACTGAAAGGAAAATACATATATCGAAAATCAAAACTCCAGAAGATTGCTGCACTCTCCAAGCTCAACGCTGCTGCAACCTATTGTCACATGCACGCATCTATCGTGCATAAGCTTATAAAAAGCTTTGAGGGTGGTGTAAGTGTGTGCGCAAGATAAGTGTCAAGCGCACAAATACAACGCCATAATCATACAATGTCGGAAATACTGGCAAGATCATAAATCATAAGATATCAGAGTAAGCTAAAACATATTGGTAAGTCCATGAGTCACAATATCAGAGTACAGAATGCAGATCATAATGAGCCAAATATCAGATGTCGAGGATGTAATATAATATGTAAATCCTAACGAGCCACGAATACCATCAACCTCATCTAAGCCATATAAATGCAGAAACATAATAACCCAAAATACTGAATGTTGCGAATGCAATGCAAATGAAATAACTAAGCTAGAGTGAAGTCGAGATGATAGTACGCAGTATCACAGGCTATGAGGTCCATCACAAGGGACTTCTATCCAAACCAGTCTCATACCTAAATTTGGATAGTCAGACTCAATGTAGTAGACTCCTGATCTCAGGTTGGTAGCGCGCCCCAACCGAAATCCTGGCCATTGCAAAGGTACACGTAACAAATATTTGCACACCACCAGCCTAAGTAGATAGTGAATGAATGAATGAATGAGTATGCAACTCTTGCTCAATAAGTCTACATATTAACACTGTACATCACTGGGATCATCAACGGGGTCTAGTACACTCTACATGCAATCGCGCCCACTAAATGCGCAACCATGCAAGTGGAAGAGACCTCACCATCCGCCTGACCAGTAGTCAACTAATATCTACCCGGCACATCGATAGTGGACCCAATCACGAGCTGGTCAAATTCAGCCTAGCTATGCCCACTACCCTCAGGCGGGTAAGGCTGCACCCATTCCCAACCAACCACGACATAGTGGGAGATGAGGCCTACTGGTATTCGGCACTCGGGTGCTCATGTATCTACTCAGTCTTGACGTTGGGGCGTCTCCTGGCCTTGGAAGTTTAAGACTTTTCACCCAAGGCCATCTATGGCAGCCCAATGCTAGTAACAGATTTCTGGTGTCCCATCTGACCAACCATAATATGCCTTTGGAGGCCACGACCCTGATGTCACTAGGGCATACAGTAGTCATATCTCAAAATACGAGATGCATGAGTTTTACAATCCAGTCATGTATTAATCCTGCGCATACCGTGCGCTCATGTGAGACAATCTCCGCCTATCAGGGAGTCTCATAACAATCTGCCCAATGACATATGTAATGGTCAACCACATCTCATAAAAAATATGCAGATGATGCGTATGGGCATGTATCATGATGCTATACTGTCACATACTCATAATCAGCCTCGACAATCGGAATCGCCCTAAGAAAAAGTCACAATATGGATATTTAACCATCATTGCTCATCAATGTAGACATTTAACCAACATTGCTCCCAAGGAGTGGCCCACATAGAGCAAAACATAAAGTGGGCCCATGGTCGCATTATATGGGCCTAATACACATCACTATGGGCCACATTACATGGGTCTAACACACATCACTATAGGCCACATCAAATAGGCCAAAAATACAAATAGGTGGGCCCCGCACATGGGCCAAAAATACATCATGATGGGCCTTGCCCGTAGGCCACAAACATCACAATGGGCCTTATCCATGGGCCTCGAATACATCACAATGGGCCTTGCCCATGGGCCTCAGATTCAAGCAGGTGGGCCCCATCATATCGGCCTTAAATACAAGGCAAGTGGGCCCTATCACATGGGCCTCAAATATAAGGCAGGTGGGCCCTATCACATGGGCCTCAAATACAAGGCAGGTGGGCCCTATCGCATGGGCCTCAAATACAAGGTAGGTGTGCCCTATCATATGGGCCTCAAATATACATCATGATGGGCCTCATGGATGAGCCGCACCAATAGGCCTCAAGTGAGCTTGGACCACATCAAAAATCATTTCAATAGTTGTAGGTGTAACATGTGTATCACTGTACACTATCATTCCACGGGGCACATGGCCCACTAATAATGATCAGCATCATCCAAACATTTCCAATGTAAATCAGTACCATCCAAACACTGTCTATGTAAATCAGCACCATCCAAACATTGTTCAGCGTTGTCCAACACTATCTGGATGGTGTGGAGGAAACAAATACATCACGTGGGCCCTATGGTGGATGGATGGTTTGGATCCAACATATACCACACGTGGGACCCACAGAACTTACTAACATCAGTCCAGCAGTGGGTCCCACCATCTGGACGGCTTGGATATAACATGCACATCACGTGGGGCCCAGAGAACTTGCTGACGTCAGTCAGCAGATGGGTCTCACCATCTGGACGGCTTGGATATAACATATACATCATGTGGGGCCCACAGAACTTACTGACGTGGGATAAAATATGTGTGTGTGTGTGGTGGGCCCCACGTGGGACCTACCTTTAATGCCTACAAGTTATATCTGCACTGTCCAAATCTATCTGGACGGTGCCATGAAGGACCGCCTAGATGTATGTGGACGGTGGGCCACTGAAATGTATGTATTTTATCCACACCGTCCAGACGGTGCCATGAAGGACCGCCTAGATGTATGTGGACGGTGGGCCACTGAAATGTATGTATTTTATCCACACCGTCCAGATCATGGACAGTGGGAACCCACCAGCATGTCCTGTGAGTTTGACCATGAGGGATGTGTTATATCCCAGCCATACATCTGGGACCCACCACTGATGTACGTGATTCATCCGAACCGTCCATCCATTTAGTGAGCTCATCCTAGGGCTTGAGAAGAAAAATAAAACAGATCTAGCTATCAAGTGGACCACACTGCCATAAACAGTGGGAATGGAACGTTCAACATTAAAACCTTTTGGGTCACAGAAGTTTTGGACCAATATGAAATTTGTTTTTTTTTTCCTTAGTTCAGGTCTTTGTAACAAACTGGATGGAAAATAAACGCTATGGTGGCCCATTAGAGTTTTAACAGTGGAAATCATTGTCACCACTGTTATTTGTGGTTTGGTCCAAATGATCTTTTGATATGATTCATTTTTTTTTTCGATAATACTCTAAAATGATCTTTAAAAATAGATGAATTGTGTAATCGAAGCGGCCCATGTGATGTGGCCCACTTGATGTATTTGAGGCCCACATGATGCAGCCCATTTGATGTATTTGAGGCTCACATGATGCAGCCCATTTGATGTATTTGAGGCCCACATGATGCGGCCCATTTGATGTATATGAAGCCCATTGGTGCGGCCCATTGATACGACTCACTTGATGTATATGGGCCCATTGGTGCGGCCCATATGATGTGGCCCATTTGATGCATATTGGCCCATTGGAGCGACCCACTTGATGTATTTGAGGCCCATTGAGACGTATTTGAGGCCCAATGTAATGTAGATAAGGACCATGAGTGAGGCCCAATGAGACGTATGTGAGGCCTTTGTGTAGGCCGAATGTGATGTATATGAGGCCCATTGCGATGTGAGATTCCACGATGATGTATGTAATGATGTTTACAGCGGCCATGCCTTGGGAGCAATGATGGTTTGACGTCCACACTGTAAGAGCAATGATGGTTAAATGTCCGCATTGTAATTCTCCTTAGGGCCTATTGTTAGGCCCACACTTGTAATGTGTAGGCCGTCTAGGCCCATCTTCATTATGAACAGAATCCATCATCATATAACAGGTTTAGTATAGTTTCATGATTCATACTCATACGCATCATATGTATACTTGATATGAGGAGTGACTGATCATAGCATATGCCTTCTGGCAAATTGTTTATGGGTTCCCTGATAGGCGGAGTTGCCCCACATGAGCGCACGGTACGCGCAGGATTACTGCATGACTAATAGTGTAATTCATGCACTTCGCATTTGTATGACATGATTACTATACGCCCTAGCGACATCAGGGTTGTGGCCTCCACAGGCGCATCGTGGATGACAGGATCGGATACCGAAAATATTGTTACTAGCATCGGGGCACCATAGATGTCCCTGGGTGAAAATTTATAAACCCAATGGTACCAGAGAATGACTCCAACGTCGAGACAGAGTGGATACATGAGCGCATGAGGGCCGAATAACAGGAGACTGCATCTCCCACTGTGTCGTGGTCAGTTGGAAAGGGGTGTGGCCTTACCCGCCTGAGAGTAGGGGCATTGTTAGGCTGAGTATGACCAGCTCGTGAATGAGTCCACTATCGACATGCCGGATAAGTATTGACAAACTATTGGCCAGGCGGATAGTAAGGTTTCTTATGCTCACTTGGACTGCGCGCCTGAGAAAGAGGCAGTGTCATTTGGAGTGTATAAAACCCCGGTGATTATTCAGAGTAAGAACTGTACTGATATTTGATGCTCTAGTGATGAGCTGCATTGATATGTGGATTTGAATGAGAATTGACATGCTTGAGTTGCATCTCGCATCGCATGGTCTTGATATGACCGATAGCATTCATATTGTCCACCGCATAGCCTTGGAACGACTGATTGCATTCATGCACTCATCAGCATGATTCCGCATTACTCTGATATTATCTTTTGAGCACGTTCATATTACGCACACACTTACACCACCCTCTAAGCTTTCTATAAGCTTATGCACGATTGATGTGTGCAAGTGACGCCAGGACGCAGCTATAGCTTTACCACAGTAGGAGCGTGCAGTCGAGCTTCAAGAGTTTCCATTATCATTATCTTGTATTTCCCTTTATACGCATTGTATCTTAAAGTTTTTAATTATAGTAGATTTTGTGATGGTGTTTTTGTGGTTATTGTTCGTAGGTTATGCTTATGGTTATGCTTATTACGAATCAAAATCATGTTTGAAATACTCCTTATAGAATCCTAGGATTGGAACCTGGTGTATGGGTGTCGAGAGCCGAGAATGGGATACTACGGAAGCTATTGGCGCCGGATTCGGCGATCGGAAATTTTATGAGACCGGTTTTCGAGTTTGGGGCATGACAAAGCCTGTTTGTTAAATTTGAAATCCGAAGCCTGAATTTGAATTCTAAATTTGAAGTCTGAAAACTAATGGTGAATCTAGAATAACTTGTTTGTTAACTAACATCTGAAATGTTTGAAATATATTAATTTGATACATTTATCCATATGAAACAATTGTGATTGAATCCGCACCTTTAAAAACTTTATGAATTTCACTGAAATGTTTATTTATCATTCAGCCTATTAAAAAGGTCACAAATAGTTAGATGAAGAGATGACATAAATATCAACATGATCCAAAGCTTTTATGGCCTAAAAGAAATTTTAAATGGTCAATTACCATTGTTTCCTGTACAAAGGTCCATCTAAGATTTAAAGTTATTATTATTATTATTATTATTATCATACCTTAAAATAAGTTTTCAATATAGATGGACGGTACGATTGACTTAAGCTTTGAATGTGCATTTTTTTCAGATCATGCTTTAGAATGACATAGAAAAGTTAATAGACAGTGTGAATCTAACATATAAATCATGGTGGGCTTAGAGAAGTGCCCCATGTTAAAAGTTGGGATGTGTATAATGCAAGAGAAAATCTTTGTCACAGAGGATAATTTTGAATTAAAAAAATAATAATAACGAACACATTCTTAATTCCCCATTAAGCTAGATTCCTATCACGAAAAAATTTCGGCATAAAATGGTGGAGTGCTTTCCTTCTCCTTAATTAACAAACACTACTAAACATGGAACATTTTTCCAATTTGGCATTAAGTGCAAAAATTCAACTTTAACAAACTAGCCCTTGGGCAGACTTTTGTACCATGCACAGATTTTTACTGGTTCTAGCCTCTACTTTTGTAACGTCAACTTGGTGGGCCACCACTACTGATGGCGAATCCCAGTAGATTGTAAAACATATCATGTGGTATTTGCCTATGAATCTAAAGCGTACCAAATGGACTTTCCCCTCCAATGGCAGGAAAAGAAAAGGTTACACGACTTTGCTTTTAACGAAATCCAACGGTCTGGATCTTCTCTCCTCTAATCCCGTATTGACTGGTCTTTAGCTTACGAAGTTTGAAAGGTTTTGATGGCGTAAGGAAGTGAAGAGGAAAAGGAAGTTTGCTTTTGTTGGTGCAAGGAACTGAACAGCAATCACATGACACTTGGCCCCCCCACATCTTTTAAGTATACACAAGTCTCCAACTATGATAAGTCGACCCATGGTTCAGTAATTGGGACCGTTGGTATGTTGTGTCCTACCATGGATAAGACCATGCCTACAGGATATCCTGGATGGGACAATCTTAGCCTTTGATTTTTTTTTTGAATTAAAAATAGATGGTCGCGAAGGGAAGTACAACTCCACAGTCAACTGAAGAGTTTCTCAATCCGAGATATTTTTGGGCATTTTGCACCATTGAGACCCAGTAGACCAATGGTCTGGATTACTGTGTAACTGGCCCTGCTTCTCAGAATTGAAAGCCTATCTACACTTGCAAGGATGTGGGCCACGCCTGATGTACTTCAAGGGTTAGGATTTATCTGTAAGAGAAAGCAACCGCGTGTTTAAGTAACAGTGGAGATGTGTCCCAACATGCAGGATAGTGGAAGAATAAGGATGACGTGTAGAAATGACTCGGCGAATGACTCGGATCGGGTCATGCCGAGTTGTGCCGAGTCAACTGGGTAGGGGTGATCCAACACGAGTGACATAGTAGAGAAATTAGGCAAATGTGTGGTTCTTCAACCCGAGACGGTGCGGCAGTTACCGTAGGGCCCATCATGATGTATGTATTCTATTCACGCCGTCCATCCGTTTTTCCATATAATTTTAGGGAATGAGCCTAAAAATGAAGAAGAAATGATTCTCAGGTGGATCATACCATAGAAAACAATGGTGATTGAATGCCCTACAATAAAAAATTTCCTGGGGCCACTGCAATGTTTATTTGTCATCCAACCTGTTGAGAGGGTCACACAAACCTAGATGAGGGGGAAAAAAATTAATACAAGCATCATCTAAAATCTTTGTGGCGCATTAATGGTCAACCACCACTATTTCCTATGGTATGGTCCACGTGAGAATTGGATCTTCTTCATTTTTGTGCTCTTGCACTAAAATGATCCAGAAAAACGGATGGACGGCGTGGATATAGAATACATACATCAAGGTGGGCCCCAAGCACCTAATCCGAGGTGATCCTTGCAACATGGTCAAGATCATGTTGTGTTGTAGCTGGGAAATTACAATAAAAATCCCTTAAAATGCCAAGCCCACTTGATGGTGGGCCGTACGCTGCTAGAAGGCAGCATGAACAGAGATTGAGCATTACAAAGATAAGGATTCTCGCAATTTGGTATGGATGTGCATAGTGATTTGGAAAAAGAAGAAGAACTAAGAACGAGATCAGCAATGCTGGATCATGAATGATGCATGGCCAGAGAAAACCTTTGCATGCTATGCAAAGATGAATACTGAACTTTTCACATGTGGGTCCTTTGTTTGATAATCAAGACCATTACATGCCTGTTACATTGCCTGAATTTTTCACATGCCGATTACATTGCCTGTTAAGTTCTATCTTGAATCAATCTGCCCAAAAATGTCCCAAATCAAAAGATCTCGGCAACCAATGTTAGAACAATTTTAACTTGGCCTTGTTTGGATACAGGAATTCTCAGAAAAATAATAATTTTTTCCTTGATGACATTCACGACTCTTTCAATTGCAAATGAAACTGTGGATTCCATGTATTAATCACTAGGACAAACAGCCTCTTGGAATAGCCATTTACTATTATAATAAATTATAAAAGTGTAACGATTACATATTATAAATTATAAAAGTGTTAGGATAGCCATTTACTATTGTAATAAATTATAAAAGTGTAATAATTACATATTATAAATTATAAAAGTGTAATGATTACAAATTATAATTCCATTTTTTAGCAACGTATTGTAAATTTACAATGATTACATTTGTATTTCACCACCTGATTTGTGTTTAAACAATCACTATAAAATAATAATGATAGTGCTTTAATGCTACAATATTATCGTAATTTGCCATCTAAACAGGCTTATCTACAATGGGCAACCATATAGTGATCCAAAAGCATGTGGAGCTATAATGAAAACGTGTGCTAATTCCATGATGCAACTTTCTAATGATTCAAAGACATGTAGAGCCATGATGAAATCCTTTATATCAATTTAGCAGTCTAAATGCAGTAGATCTTTTTACATTTCCACTTCAATCTATATAAAATTGCACCGCAAATCATAATAGACCAAATAATAGTTTTCCAGATGGACTCGACCTTGCATTTCATGTGAACACCATTTCATTTTATCATGCCTACATCTTGGATTCATGAAAAACACATCCTCAATGTTTTCCAAATTCAAATTTGTAGTTTCCCCATCAGGAATAAATGGCCTTTATCATTCTTTTATAGACTGCTGGTAACACTGCATTTAACTACAATTTGAAAGCTGAATAAAATTCGTCACATTATATAGAGACAGCTCTACATGTACAATTGATGGTGACCAATGACCCTATCATTCCTTCATGAAAAGAGTCGAAGAAGACACCAACCCACCCCAGCTCTCTCCACATCACCAATGCCAACATAGTAGACTCCAGACTCTTCTTAATCTCCTAATGAACTGAGGAATGCCATCATCCCATCTTCCTTGGAAGACTAGAGTCCTTATTTTTAGCAGCCTTCTCTCCCAAATTTCAAAAGGGGGAGATTAACGCCTCAAAACTGCATATGTTATCATCATCTCATACTATAATAGCATATAATAGGATTTCATATATATACATAAACATAGAACTATGTCTCATGGTGGGCCATAGGTAGACACAAAAATATACATTTCGGATCATAGAGAGGGCCTTTTGTGTTTGAGATCTTATTGGGAGAGTATGGGAGATTTTCTTCGTTTTTCTTTTTTTCTTTTCCTTTTTTTTTTAATGGGCCATGTTGTATGTGTAGGGGTCAGGTGCGGGTCATTGATGGGCATGTGGTGGACCACACAGAGGGTCTCCAAAAGGGCCGCTTGCGCTTGGGGGCATGTGATTGCTCTGTTTCTGTACGCCTCAACATCTCCCACATCACCTGCACGTCTTGGTATCCACATGTCTGCACATCATTATGGAGCTTCAGAAGCCCACCACCTGCGAAGGAGAGAAATCAACAAAGCTGTCACCTTCTTGCTAATTGCACATGGAGCGGACTGCACATCCCCTCTCTTGCAATGGGAAGAGAAAGGTCTTGCAGTGAGTCCACTATGCTTTGTTTAGAAAAAAACAAAAGACAAAACTTCAATGCTCTGGCAAAGTGTGATGGTTGATACACAAGCATTTAGATATTACATACAAGTATTCCAAATTAAATCGCTCGGGTCCCAGTTGTATCATGACCTGTTTATTTTAGCTCATGTGATTTCCATGGAACTGTTAAAAGTGGAGCTATAAACAGGTAGATATAGGTTGGTGCTGCAATATCTGTACCCAACATCCAACTTGAACATTGGATGGAGATGTGTGTATAGATATGGATATTGTCTAAAAAAGTCAGATACGGTCAGGCAGTTCGGTATCCGACTAATATCTAATAAAAACAACTAAACAAAGTTAAATAAATAGCTATTAAAACTTTTTTTAAAAACCCAAAAATATAAAAACAATTCTCATAACATATTAATATTAAGCAAAAAGTCTTACCAACTTTAGTAAAAGATAAAGTCAATCACCACAATCGGTTCACATATCAACCTCAACATCCATGCCAATGAAAGTTAACCCCATAAAATTTAATACATCATACCTTAGTATTTTATATTTTAATTAAAAATATTATCAGTTGAGTAAATTATGAAAATACTCTGTTACCATATCAACCTCATCATCCATATCAATGTAAGTTAAACACCATAAAATTTAATATATCATACCTTAATATTTAATATTTTAAGTAAAAATATTATTAGTTGAGTAAATTATGAAAATACTGTGTTACCATATCAACCTCATCATCCGTATCAATGTAAGTTAACACCATAAAATTTACTATATCATACCTTCATATTTAATATTTTAAGTAAAAAATATTATCAGTTGAGTAAATTATGAAAATACTCTGTTACCAATTCAACCTCATCATCCATATCAATGTAAGTTAACACCATAGAATTTAATATATCATACCTTCATATTTAATATTTTAAGTAAAAATATTATCAGTTGAGTAAATCATGAAAATGCTCTGTTACCATATCAACCTCATCATCCGTATGAGTGTAAGTTAACACAATAAAATTTAATATATCATGCATTAATATTTAATATTTTAATTAAAAATATTTTTAGTTGAGTAAACCATGGAAATGCAATTGGGTGGTTGGGGAAAAGCAGATATGCCGTCCCACTGAGAAAGACAATCCGATAATGCCTTCCCACTTAGAAGTCATTAATCCGATAATTGGGTAATTAGTAAAATTTCAGATAATCCGATAATTGGGTAATCAGTAAAAATTCAGATAATCCGATAATTGGGTAATTAGTAAAATTTCCGATAATCTGATAACTGGGTAATCAGTAAAATCTTTTGAATTCGATAAAATTCAGCTGTTAAAGTACCACAGTTCCATGTGGAACTATCCCAATAGAGATCTGTTATATGTGGCCTGATCTTTAGGCATGAATTTCGAATGTAGCCCACCAAATCGAAAGATCTTATCAAGAACACGCGTTCCATATTGGCACGTGTGCCTGCGTGTGGGTTCCTCGCGCATGTGGGATTAGCAAGCAGTTCGAACCGGCTGTGACGGACCATCTCGAAATGAATGAAACCAAACAAGGGTTTCTGCTAACATGCGCTGGTGGAGTAAACGAGTTCTGGGAATTTTTTTATTTTTATTTTTAAAACGAGTTCGACGAAAGACTTCCCAAAAACCGAAAGGCAACCGAAAGGCATCAGCCTAGGATGCGCCGGTGGAGATGACATCTAACAACGACCCGTTCCGGGGCCACCGCAAGAGCTAACAACAAAAGGCATCTGTAACATGAGCAGAAGAAGTACTGTTTTTAAGGAGAAAAAAAAATAAAATAAATAGGAAATAAATCTCCGTATAAACAAACGATAATTCGGATGAGACTGAGAATTGCTGAAAATCAAATACGGCGAAAATAACCACAAAACGGAAAGCTCGCTAACATGCGCAGATGGTGTACTCAACCGCTTCCAGCTGAAACCCCTCCAAAAAAGGGCAATATAGAGGCATAAGAAAAAAAAAAAAAAAAAAACTTCGGCAAGCATTCGAGAACAAGGGGGGAATGATGCTGCTAGCGTGCGCTGGTGGAGCATGGCGCTTAGCTAGATCCAATCATTCGGCGTACCCCGATGCACACGTGGCAGATCATCTAGGGGGCCCAACCATGGATGGATGGCTTGTGGTTAAGAAATCACGCCTATAAGACAATCCAAGCCCTCATTTTCTTCACTTCACAGCACATCTCCGCCGTTGCTTCGTAGGCCACTGATCATAGTGAGAGGATCGTCCGATCTGTATGAATCTTCAAATATCCCAACATCCATGGTGGGTCCCAATAGATGGATGGTCCTGATTAATACAGCAACCTGCTGCGTGTAAGGTCCAGAGATGGCTCTACGGTAATCTGTTTCATCCATCATCTACTGCCAGTACAAAATGAAATTGCCAAAAAAAAAAAAAAAAACTTAAAAAAAGGGAAACGAGATCGCGCACTCGCTAACATGCGCCGATGAATGCCTAAACGATCAACGGACCCCAGTAATCAGAACTCAATAATCGTGCGCGAAAGCGCCACGATCTCACTCAGATCACCCCGAATGCAACTCCGTTTCAGCGCAGCAAACTACAGGCGCACATTAGATAAAACCACCTGCCACATTTAAGATGGAAATACAACTCTAAAATGCACCGGTGGAGACCTCGAGCGCAAGCCACTGCCAGTGCAAAACGAAATTCCAGAAAAAGAAAATTCAAACAAAAAAAAAAAAGAAGGAAAAGAGATCGCCAAACTCGCTAACATGCGCCGACGGAGAACTCAACGATAAACAAATCATAACGATCCCAAAACAACCCCCGTGAGCAAAACGGCCACGATCCTACTCAGATCACCCCGAGTCCAACTCAGTTTCAAAAGCAGAGCGCAACCGGCGCACGTTAGATCGACCCCATCCAAACGACCCTAAAATCTCAATCTCAAACACAAAACAATCGAAAAAATAAAAATAAAAATCCAAAACTCGTACCGTTTTTCCGAGCCCGAACTCGAGCCGAGACGGCGATCCAAACCCTCCGCATGGGGAAGATCATCTTCTGCCACCAATCCATAACCCGAACCCGAATCTTCCTCCGGCGGGTCGCAACGATTCGGACCGCCCACGTTCGATACCCAGCCAGACCTCCCTCTCCGCCTCCGAAACCAGATACCGAGTCGACTCAGCCCCGAAGAGAAAAATCCCGTACCCAAACGACGGTTTTGTAGTCGCGTCCGCAGTAAGCTGAAAAGAGGATTTCTCAGAACCTGGAAAACACGTTTCTCGTTTCTCGCGCCAGACGGCTCGCGTCCGTACCTTCCACCCAGCTTCCTCCCTCTCTCTTTCCAGTATCCGGTTTCTTCTATTTTGATGCGGTAGAAGGAGCAGGTAACCGACACGTGTCGGTCGCTACTTTTTCCCCCACGCACCGGCTTTCCTTTTCTTCGAACCGCGACACGACAGCAGCAGCGGCTCGTGTTCTCTCTCTCTGTCGGTCCATCGCCTTTTGGACTCGTTTGGACGACGACGTCTCTTGGCTTTTTGGTAGAGTGTGACGTGGCATAATCTAGTTGGTCCATCTGAGTTGATTTCTGCTCTCAGATATGACACGTGGCTTTTTCTTGGGATGAGAGCCTGGTAGGTAGTTGGGAAGTCGGCCTTTGCTTTTATTTTTTGAAACGACTCTTCGGGTTCGTCGTAATCGGCGATTTGGAGAAAACAGAAAGCTATACGGCAGCTGTAACCTAAGTTCTGGTACGTTTATTCTATCTTTGCCAACGTATAAGAAAAAAAGTATCCTAACAGTGAATTTGTGGGCCATACTAACATTGATAGTTTGAATAAAAACCAGAGCCTCAAACTCATTTGGTGGGCCACAAACATTACACATATTCTACGGATATATTTAGATATTGGATTTGTGTGTTTATTTATCTGTCGATCGGTCTGATTTTTATCTGAATTAATCATCAAGGTGGGGCTCACATTTTTTAATAGATTGGATTTTATGTGAATATAAAAAATTTGCAGAAAAAAGTGGATGTATTGTAACCGTACGATCCAGCCGCTGTATCCGATTATTGCTTTGGATAAAACGAAACGGCTATTTTCGTGCTGGAAGGATGTTTGAATTTTGAAATATTTGGTTTTGATATCTTCTTGAGAAATTAATTGAAACTCTGGCTGTGTATGGTTGATACACAGGCACTTAAAAATGGTATGCGTTGCATATAATGACTCAAATTAATCCGAGTAAATTGTTGAAAAAACTTCCTTTAAATAACAATCCAAATCTTAGATTGTTAGAATATTCTTAACCTATGATTCGTGGACAAGTCTATTATTCGTGATCAGCCGTCCAATAAATGACCTACAATCTGATAGTGAGATAATTGAATGAGATTATTTTTCTGTCCATTTTATATCTAAGATTCTAAATGTAATTTGCACGGGTTGAATTTGAGTTATAAATGAATTTTGAAGTAATTTCTAAGTGCCTGCGTATCATCCATCATACTCCGTCAGAGTATCAGATTTTTTTCGTAAAGTTTATAGCATCAGGAGTCTAGTCACACATGGAAACGTTAAACACGTGTGATATATCACAGCCGCTCCGTGAGCGAATCTTACCAGCTAATTGCCACCGTTGAAAATTACACCTGATATGATCATCTTGTGGGCCACAAGTGTAAAAGAAGCTTGGCACCATGCAACGAGTGGGTACACAGTATGATCAGATTGGCCTGTTTTGAGATATGGATCACCAGATGAGCGGCTCGCATCATGTACACGTGTCTCATTGGGAAGAACGAATCACGACTCCTGAAACATGGGACCATTGTGTGAGAATTACAGGGAGCCCCTAACAGATCTGTGGGGCCCACCGAAATGTCTGTGTTATATCTACTCCGTCCATCTGTTTCCGCAGCTCATATTATGGTGTGAGCCCAAAAATCAGACATATCCAAAACTAAAGTTGCCGATAACAAAAGAAACAGTGGAGATTGAACTCCCACCGTTGAAACATTCCTGGGCCCACACAAGTTTTAGATCAGGCTAGTATTTCTACTTTCCCCTCATCCATGTGGGAATCACCTAACGAACAAGTTGGATGTCGTATACACATCACGGTGGGCCCAGGAAAGTTTTAACGGCAGATGAATCCCCACTTTTTATGGGCTCACTTGGGTTGTGAACATGCCTATCTTTGTGGTCTTATCGTATATATATGAGCTTGCAAAACTGATGGACGGAGTCGATTTCACACAGGCATCGCCAGTTGGCCCCAAACAACCTAGGATTACACGGCTGCGATGCCTCCCTTGTTGGGGCAATTGCTACATTTGAATTTATAGGCTCCATTGTAGAACTGTGATGATTCAAAAATCACTCATCAGATTTAAAGATCAAAACCTTTGATCGTTGGACCATCGTCTGTTGAATATGGACCGTTGATTCTTTTTCATCCTTAATCCTATGTATCTGGACCAGCAAACATTTGGATCTGAGAATGCTGAAATGTAAGACTTCCATTGAGTGGGCCACAGTTGATCAGTGATCGCATCAGATTAACCGTTGGATCTTAAATATATGAGCATGCCCATCTTTTAACTTGGGTGATGATCTTAGCATCACTATTCATGATGGGAGCCATCAAGATAACATATGAGAGTGTGTAAGTGTGGGCCATCTTGATCAACGGTCGGACACATGACTATTGGGAATATGCAGTATTAAAAACAAGATGGACGGCCCAAATTGACATGTCACCCTACCATTTGTCCTGTGGAAACAGAGTAAGAGAAAGACCATGACATCCCAACACACCTTTAATGATGAATATTTTTAGACTGATATCAAAATTAAAGTAAGATTGGCATCTTACATCCACAGAATATTGAGTGAATTGAAAATTATTTGACTTGAATGATATATGTTATTAAAGTGTTTCGCGCATGTTGGACTACATAAGCACTCATGTTAAGTTGATATTTGTCTTCAATTAAAGACATTAAAATCTATTAGGATTTGTTTGGGTGCCGGTAAAATCATTAACTAATAATATTATTGATGCAGAAATATGGTTAGCCTTCTCTAAACCTTTGCGCACCTGCACAAGGAACAAACAGAGGGGACCCCACATAATGCGGGGACCCTCCGATGCCTAAACCAGTAGAAAATATGAGTTTAGTAAAATAAGAGATTTTAGGCTAGAAATTGTGCCTACCTTTTTTAGTGGAAGGGGTATGTATATATAGGTCCCTTGGAGGTGGTGCCGGATATAACAATGAAACCGTCATTAGATACTATATCCGACTAGGAAACTTATTTTGAGGAAGTGCGATCGTTTCTCCGAGATTCTTGGAGAGAATATAGAAGAGAGTCTTCTAGTAAGTTCTAGGTGGTGGGCTGCCGCCTAGGCCAAGGTCTAAGTCCGAGCTCGACCTTAGACTTAAGCTGAGCTCGACCTCATACTTAGACGAACTGAAGTTGGGATTGAGCTCGAGGTTGAACAGACAAACCACAAGGTCGGTCAGAATCGGTCTTAAATCGAGGTTATAGTTGATGCTAGTTAGATTTAGCTCGATCTTTGTGGTCAAGTGAGTTATGACTTAGCATACCTCCTAGAGTTGGGCATTTTTGATCTGATCCAGTGGATTTGACCCGATCCGAACCGAACCGAACCGAAGGTCTGGATCGGTGCAGTTCGAATTGGATCAGTCAGATCCGACCGTTCATCGGATCGAGTTCGGATCATGGTCAAGTTGGACCAATCCGAATCGAATGGATCCGATCCGGGCCGATCTGATCCAATCCGGAGTGATTCAATGGTGGAAATCAATAATTCTACGTTTTCCTATGGTATGGTCCACTTGAGCTTTGGATATCCATCAATTTTGGGTTCAACCACTAAAATAATATGGAAAAATGAATGGACGGTGTGGATAAACCACATGCATTCACGGTGGCCCCACCAGAGTTTACTAAGAGACGTGCACAGCACGTCAACCACTTGCGTGCGTAGCAAGTCAGTGACAGTAGGTTGAGTAGCGAGACTAGCTACTGAAAGTGACGTCAACAAGCTCCATGGACCCCACCATGATGTATGTTTTGCATCCACATCTTCCATCCATATGGAGAGATCATTTTGGGGCAATATCCAAAGAACAAGTTAAATCGGAAGCTCCAATGGACCCCAGCACAAAAAGCAGTGGGACAGTGACGCCCATCATTAAAATTTTCTAAAGGCCACAAAAGTTTTAGATCAAGCTAATATTTGTGTTTTCCCTTATTTTATGTCTTTTTTTAACTTTTTAATAGGTTGGATTTCAAATAAACATTATGATGGACCTTAGGATAGTTTCAACGGTGGTAATCACTCTCACCACTGTTTTCTTTAGTGTGGTCCACTACATATTTTTATTTACCTCATTCTTTGGTTAATACTGTAAAATGATATCTAAAAATGGATGAACGGTGTGGATATAACACATACATCATAGTGGGGCCCACAAAATTTGGTGGCTCCAACTCAACTTGTTAGTAATCCCCGTAGCCTGTAATCATTTCTGCGTGCAGGCTAGGTTGTAGCCTGTAACCAATTCGTGCCCAGCACGTGAAGCTGGTTACGTGTCGTGCAAAGGCAAGCAGAGACAGGCCTCGAGCTCTGAAATGTATGAATGGCTCAAATGAGATCAAAGTTACATGGGCCCCACAGTTATGTATTTATTATATCCACAACGTTCATCCATATTTCGAGATCATTTCGGAGCATTATCAAATAATAATAATAATAATCATATCCAAAGATCAACTGGACCACACCACAAAGAGCAACAAGAATTATGATTTTCACCGTTAAAAATTCGTACGGCCCACCATAACGTTTATTTTCCATCTAATCTGTTATTAAGGTTAAAAATACATGGATGAAGAGGAAAAACAAATTTCATATTAATCCGAAACTTCCATGATCTCCAAAAGGATTTGAATGGTAAACGTTCAATCTCCCACTGTTTTTTGCAGTGTGGGCCAATTGATCTTTAGATCTGTCTTATTTTTTAGCTGAAGCCTTAAGACAAACTCTACAAATGGATGGACGATTTGGATATAACACATACCTCATAATTTGACCCATAGATCCAACCTGATCCAAATCATACCCTACCTGATCCGACTTGATTTCCCTGACTGAGTTGGACTAGGTTTAGGTCAAACCAACCATGCATCGTATCGGTTCGAGTCAAGTGTCCCATACTCAGTCTCGGATCAGATCGAGTTCGGGTTAGCTCATGTAGATTTCGGACCGAATCCAGTTGGACCCAATCCGATCCGACTCGGTCCGATGCCCAGCTCTAATACCTCCTGATGGGAGTCATCCTCCTATCTTGAGCCATCTCGCTTAGTCCATTTTTATCCACAACAAATATGATTATAGGTAATCATATTAAAGTTATATCTACATTTAGTAATTGAATATTTATCATGATAGAACTTGGAATGATAAATCCTTTAAAAGTTGTACATGACATATAAAGTTTTAATTTAAAATAAATTATTCGAATAAGCCTAACTCAATAAAGCTTGTGGCCAACCCTTTTTATTAAACCAATTATATGATGGGCCATGAAGTAAGCTCACTAATTCAAATTTCTTTTTGGAAACTTTAGATCTACGGCCTATTAAGTGGCAACGAATGAGATGATTTATGTTCATTGGGTGTGGCCCACCATCCTCACTCAACGTATGAGGGATTTCCAACCCTAGCAACATTAATGGGGGGTGTAACGACCCTCTATTATGCTAGTTAAATGGAGTTTGGGGTTATTGAAAGTCAACTTGTGACTAGGTTGTTGCACATTCTATCACCCACTCAAGTCGTGAGAATTTCATAGTACCGCCACTTTTTTCAACTAAAAAGATAAAAAGTTGAAATAAAAGAAATTATTGATGTCAAAAGAGTAGAGTTAAAATTGGGAACATCTGGCCAGTTTTTTTTTTAAAAAAAATTTGTTAATGGGAAAAAGGTTTTTGGTTTCCTTTTTAAAAAAATCACTTCTTCAAACCAATTCACACTCTGCTCCACACATCCCAAAAGACATCAATATTAGACAGTCATTTCTATTTATTCTTACAAATTTTTTTTTTTCACCTATTAAGGGCTTAAATCTTGCTAAGTAGGGTTAGATGTAATCTTATTGAAATTTTGTTGAATCTCCGAAAATTATAAAATCTTGTAAAATAGAGACTACATGTTATGAGTACTGAAAATGGTGCCTAACCCCTTATTTTTCTGTACGTAAGGCTCTCATTCAGAATCTATGTTACATGTCAACCACAAGAGTCGCGCGAGTAAGAGAATCTCGCTATTCTCCAACTTAAGAATAATTTGACAATTTTTGGCAACATTCCCACATACTTTTTTTCCTTTCCAAGACATCCACACACTCATTCACATACGATGACTTACATATAAATTTGAATTTTTTGTGACAGAAACCTGTCATCAATACGTCAATGACAACCAACTCTCATGACCTAATGTTTGTGACAGTAAACTTAATAAATATTTTTATTGAATTACATGGTTCAGTCCCGCTTTCCCAAATATTTTTCTATTTGCAACTTCTTCAACACTATACATCCTCTACCATGGGAGCTTAATAAATCTACCAAACTAATTTTATTATCATATCGAATATGTTCATGCATTTGGTGATGAACATCTTAATTAGTTTGTCAAGACATGGTTGTGAACTTGTAGGCATTAATTGTGTTCTCTATGATTGAGCCCCCTTCACATGACATGGAACACAGTAGTTAAAGCAACATGGCCCCCCACATGTCATCTTTGGGCAAAGGCGGATTGGGAACTATCCTACTAGTATCACCGTTGGCATAGGCATGCGGTGGTAAGATTTGATTGGAGGGCCAACTACTATTAGAGATGGCCCTCACCTCTCTAAAGAAAACATGTAGTATTTAAATCCACATCTTATAGCAGTTTGTCGTCCAATTAAATTCAATACTCAATTCACTTCATTTATAATCTTGTCTTGTAACTATGTTGGCATTTTTTAGCATGACAAACGGTTATCATTTGACGTCTATTGTGGGTTTTTTTTCTTTTTGAGTTAACTTGTTAGTTAGCACTCATGTCCGTACACACACTTCACTATTAGCCACCCCTACTAGGGATCGATTCCTAGATTCATTGTGGTTATTAGTATAGTGGACACGACTTAGTTACTTACTAGTAGCGAGACTCGCTACGAAGTGAAGTCACCAAGTTCTGTGAGCCTCGCCATGATATATGTTGTATCTATACTACTCATTTATTTGGAGAGAAAAATAGAGGATTGTTGAAGAAAAGAGCACGTTCTTTGTTCAGATAGAATCGGCCTAGGATGAAAGTATTCCAACGTCGAGTAACGAGGCGAAAACCACGCCGCATTTAGATTTCTATTTAAAATATTTGTGTTTTTCCTTCTTCCATGTATGTGTTAATCTATGAATAGGTTGGATCTCAAATAAACATAATGATGGAAATTAAGAAGGTTTTCACGGTTGGCGTCCCTTAGTAGGTTTCAACGGCAGGCGTCATTCTCCCGCGCTGTTTTCTGTGATGGGTCCACTCCAGCTTTGGACCTGACTTGTTCTTTGGCTCGTGCCCAAAAATGATATCTTTAAATGGATGGACGGTGTAGATCATGTTAGGGCTCATGGAATTTGGTGACGTCACTTCAGTGGCGAGTAGTCGTGGCTAATCAGCGCTCCACTGTGACATGGCACAAAGGGGCCAAAGCATTGGAATCAACGAAAACAGGGGGCGGGGATTGGGTACTACCACCACCACTAGAATAGACACGGACGGTCATATCAGGGGTTTTGTGAGCCCCACCGTGATGTATGTGTTTTATCCATTACATTCATTATTTTTTAAAAATTATTTTAATTGATGAGAACAAAAATGAGGGAGATAAAATGCTCAGGTGGACCACACGACATGAAACGGTGGGAATTGAATCTCTACCACTGAAAACCTCTGGGACCCAATGAAGTTTTGGATCAAGCTGATATTTATGTTTTCCTTTTATCCAGGCCTATTTGACCCTATGAAGAGATTGTACGGAAAATGAACATAACGGTGGGCCCAAGGAAGGTTTCAACGGTGGGGTCATTGTCACTAATTTCTTTGGTGTGGTCCACTAGATTTTTCGATCTGCTTCCTTTTTGGACTCATGCCCTAAAATGAACTTTCAATATGGATGGATGGCTTGGATTTAAAAAAATATCATGTTGGGTTCCACAGATCCCCAACGACGGTGGGGTAGTACCCAATCCGCCCCCGAAAACAGGCGACTTGACTCAAAAAAACAAGTGTGGTCCACCTAATAAGCGGTTCATACTGATTATATAGAAGGTGATCTTCATGGGCCTGATCGTGTACATGGTACAGATTTCCTGAAAACGTGTCATGTTGGCAGGAACAATTGTGCTGTACCACAAGCTCTGGTACCCGTTACCTGTACGTGATCAGCTCTCATTCTCAACTGGTAGGTACCCGCGGCCACAATCACAGCTTTCAAGCAACTGCCCCGCTACACACTTATACATGCTCGGCAATCCAGACCGTCGAAATTGCACGTCCAAGGGCCTTAATATCGTGTGACGATCTAATCATCCTATTTCATCTTATGAATTCAGATAGCTTATTACGTGATCTCAACCGTCAATTTGATGGTCACCAGATAAACGGTTAAAGAAGCTCAAATTTAGGTGATCTTATGATTGCCATACTAATACAACGGGACAAAATATTTGGATGGTTAAGATTTAGGAAAATATATTTTTATCGGCCAAAAATGTGGAACGGACTGTACCCTACCAATCCAACGGACCATCGTTGTTCGCAAACGCGCGGCGAGTTTTAGCCGTGCCGCTTGCCGAGGAGTGGCTGTAGTAAACGGATATTGACTTTTGTGGCCAGAGAATAAAATAGATGCTCGTAAAGAATAAGGAAATCCATACAGATGCGAACTGTATCTGTACATGACACCCATTTTTTTCCAATTCCAAACAGTCCTAATCGTAGATGAATTATGAAGGAAATATTGAATTCTTACGATCTGATTATTGAAACAAATCGATGGTTAAAATTAAATTTAAAATCTTAGAAAGTCCCTCATTAAATTTCATTAAATATTAATATCAGAAGATAAATATTATTACATATTATGTTTTAATATTATTATATTCACGAAATTGACGGATTGGATTGATAAATGGAATGGAACGTCTGCAATGTACTAGTGAAAGTATACGATTTATCATGCTCCAGCATCATATCAAATCACTCTTTTTTAGGAAGCGGTGGTCAGTTACGGTCTTTACAGGCAGTCACCCATACTCATGCTTCTAGAGGTTTTATAATACGTAACGACGTACGACGTATCCCATTGGAAACGTCGGGAAGTTAACGGTAGGATCGAGGTCCTTTTCAATGATCCAAACCGTTTATTCTATGGGCCTTACTGAGGATCATTGAAATATTATGTCTAATAGAAAATATTTCCAGATATAAATATTTCTTGTTTGGCTATTCAATGATTCAACCAGTCCGTCCATCTTCCTCAAAAGACAAAAATGGTTGAAATGGTCAAATCAATGATCTCTCATTTTTTATTATCATCTTTCTATGTGATTCCCATCATTTAAACGGTTTGGATCATTGAAATATGGCCCCAGGTTCCAAAGGTTAACTTAGGACGAATTCCATTGTAGTTCGACGGGATGTATTGTAGACAAACATCTCTTTAAAACCACGCAGTCGGTTTCAAAGATATCGTTGTCTCGTATACAGCCGACGCTACCTCATCCACCTTTAATTACGACACGTGTCTGCAAAAGGACATGTGGGCCCCACTATACCGGATAAAAGTCGTCGGTACTGAAGTTTCAATGATTCGCTCTTCGACTTCAGTTGATGTCCGTTCGAAGGGGCCGTAGGGCCCACATGACCTCACACAGGACGTGTCGAATTTGGATAGGTCCTTTCCACCATAAGAAACGGCCACGTCTCACCATCCTGCAAAAATACGCGATAAATTCCCGGTATATCTTGTAACGAGAAATTAAGTAGCAGTTAGAATTTGGTATACTTAACTTCTAGAATTAGTGAATTCGTATGGAGGTGGACCATGAGTCGATGATCTAGACCGTTGGACTGATTTGGACCCTTCGTGAGTTAAGGGTGCCCCAGATATCTTCCACTTTGGAAGATCCTAACCTTTCGATTAACAAGCTTGAGATAGACGAACGGTTAATGAAAAAGGCAGGCACTGTGGCTGAAACTTACAAATTGGTGGACAGGGGCCTCCTAGGTCGGCAGATGCTGCCAAGGGGTGGATGAAGGTTTTCAAGATGGACATCCATGAGTTTTTATTATTTATTTATTTATTTCCTTTGTTGGACCATCTAATCCAACCGTTGATGTAGACTTCTCTAATGGACGTATTAGTCAAACAACATGTGATTGAATGATATTGTTTTTTAAACGCACATTTATTACTATAGTAGCATATGATATAATATATTGATAGGCCAATCTAAATATCTAAACCGATGGGACCACTCTGAGATGAATTATTTGTAACCATTGGATTCACCTTGGTCTTTGGATTTTGGTTTTATGTGATTTGGGAGCATGTATAGATATATTGGCTCCAGCCAACCTATATAATATAGCCAGGGTATGGCTCGTGTGGTGGATAAGGTGAGAGGGAAGAAGATCTCACGTAGGAAAAAGGTGAAAATGAGAATAAAGTAGAGGTGTACACGAGTTGAGCCGAGTTGAGCTTTGTCCAGCTCGTGCTCGACTCGGACTGCTCGAGTCCCAGCTCATGCTCGGCTCGGCTCGGCCTTTGAGCTTAGAACAACAACTCGTGCTCGGCTCGACCGAGTTCGAGTCATGCGTCGGACTGACTATAGTGTTAGGGCCGCAAGGGCGATGGTTTCGGGTTATGCGAAGGTGGGCCTGATGGAAGATGCGAGACAAGTGTTTGATGAAATGCCGGAGCGGAATGTCGTTTCTTGGATTGTTTTGGTTACTAGGTATGTGAATTTGGGGGATGTTGGTGCTGCCAGAGAACTGTTTGATGAAATGTCAGAGAAAAATGCAGTGTGGAGATGTGGAAAGTACCTGTTGGGTGTTTGATGGAGCGCCTGCACAGGACCCCACTTCCTAACTGGCCATGATTGCATGCTATGCACAAAATGGATTCTCAAAAGAAGCAATGGAGACGTATAAGGAGATGAGGGATGCAAATGTGGAGGCCAATGAGGTGGCAATGGTGGCAGTGATCTCCACTTGCACACAACTTGGGGATGCTAACTTGGCGAATTCAGTGGCTGAACATATGGAGGAGAGATGTGCCAACTCATGCTCGTCGCAGCCAATGCCTCAGTCCATATGCACTCAAAATGTGGGAGCATATATGCCGGATATTTGACAAAATGTCTGAGAAAGATGTAATCTCCTACATTGTTGGCTATTTTTGAAGGGTATATATACCCTGTACCGAGTCAAGCCGAGTCGAACCAAGTCAAGCGAGTTCGAGCAGTATTCGAGTCGAGTCAAGTCGAGTTGGGGCAAGATCGAACTCGCTCGAAATCATTTCGAGCTCCAAAAATCAGCTCGACTCAGTTCAAACTCAACTTCAATACGAGTCGAGTCGAGCATTTTCGAGTCGAGTCGAGCGAGCTACCAAGCTAACTCTGCTCGTGTATAGCTCTAGAAGAAAGGTCGGTACTATGTGTCCTTAAGTGTTACAAGCTGAGACAGGAGTCAAGAATGAATTCAATAGGAGATAAATCCATTTTCATTATTTCTAGTTTGCCTCTTTTTTTTAAGGGCGAGAGGAGATGATAAGCAAAAGAAATCATTAATCCAAAAAGCCTTGGCTCAAAAATTATAAAAAGCCAGTAGCAAGAAAGTCCAAATTCTTAGCCAAAAACTAGAGCAGGAGCTCACACACCGACCTAAAGAAAAAAGAAGACAAAAAAATCTAAATCAAGAAAAAAATGAAAGGCCAAGAGTAAGAAAGCCCAAATCCTGAGCTAAAGATTAAAGTAAGACCATACCACAAGCTAAGAAAAGAAAAACTAAATCAACAAAAAAATCAAAGAAAAAGAATCCATATTATTAGTAGAGAATAGATGTAGACAACAAATAACAAGCTTAGTTGAGAAAATAATGCGGGAAGCCTAACTAAAAGAGACATCAGTCAACTTAGTGATGAGAGTACGATGCTTCTTGTTTATGATCTAGACTCATCTATCTGTTTTACTCTATTTCTAACCGTTCATGAAATAGTTAATTAAAACAAACACATGTCATTGTAGGGAAAATAAATAGCATGTGAAAGATCTTTAGAGATATTTGGAGTGCTTTTCACAGAAATAGAGGTAGTGTTGAGCTAGTTGATATACGTTTTCTGACGATGAGATGCAATTAAGAAGTTTAAGAGGCGAAAAGCAATTGAGCAGAAAAAGATGGTTAAAGGAATATGAAGAGACGAATGATCTAAAAAACTGGCATTGTAACGATTCAGCTAACGTAACCATTGAAATAAAGAAGAGAAACGCTTAAAAAGAATCTGCAATAGAGATCTATAAATAACAAAAAGTTCAATAAAGCAAGTAGTCTCATATCAATCCAACAAACCAGTGAAATTATCATTATCTTTCCTTACCATAGCTTAGGTCTATCTTAATAATAACAATAATCTTTTAGTTGTTATCTAAGTCTACACTCATATGCTAGAGTATATCCATTCTCAATATAAATTCATTTTTCGTAAAAGCTTTTTGTGGTTGATCCCTATGATTGATTATAAGTACTTTGTTTGTTCGATTGCACTAGTACGTTAAACTCATTTTGTACTAAAAGCAAGAAGCAATTCATCATCAAAGAAAGAACCCCACCCTTTGAATATCGTTTGATGATATTACAATTTCATCATGAGTGGTTGAATAGGCGATCGATCTTCTTATATCTCAGTTATATATGCTCGCATTCAATGTATTTGTCTATCCTAGTGCTTGGGGTCAAGTTATTCAATTTGAATAGAGCTATACAATCAATTGTAGCATGCACCCACACGCCACATATGATTAAAACCAAACAATTGCCATCACCACCTAACACATAATTTTCCTTATTTGTTTTAAAATGAATAATATAAGATATATAGAAAATGGATGTCAAACAAAATAATATAGTTCATATGCACTTCTAATTAAAAAGAAGATGAAGGGTGCTTACTATTTTCAAGAGTGACTTGAAATGATAAAAAAGGAACTTAAGTTGATAATGGGTAACAGTGAAGTGTGAACTGACAGTGTTGTGTACTAACAAGCTAACGAAAAAAAAAAAAAGAGTTGATAATGGGTAAAATTAAAGTTGTTTTTGCCTTTTGCCTGAGAAATTTCAATTAGGTGTTAGATGGTTAGTTCTTGAAATATCACTCATCTGGGTTAAAATATTTCATGTTGTCCTTAGAATATTAAAAAATCATCACCCTTAGAATTTTAATTGCATAGACAAAATTAGTTAAACACTTCTTATATTATATATGTTGATGTAGATTTCTAGCTAGCGTTTCCTGGACCTTTGTGTACCTGCACAAGGGACGGACAAAAGAGACCCTGACTACTGTAGGGGACCCTTCGATGCCTAAGTCAGGTAAGGAATTTGGGTCTGATCGAGTAATGAGTTTTGGGGCCAGAGTTTGTGTACCTTTCACCATTAGAGATGCTCATATTTATAGTTGATGTGAGGCAGTGACATAGAAAAGATCTCCCTTTTTAGTAAGAACGTACTGTAGAGAGATTTGAAACCCGAATATGTCGATGATATTCTCCAAGATCTCGGAGAGATCCGTATTGCTTTGGTCTCCTGAGATCTTCGATTGGGATCTCGGGTAAGGCCGGTTAGAGTAACATCGGAACCTTTGAGGGCGATGTTGTGCCAACCTGGGGTTTCGCTAACCTGATAGCTTTGTGAAGAGCGGGCGAGGCTTTGTTGAACTTAGGCTTCCCAACCTATGCTTGATGGTGGTCGTGGAGCTGAGTTCGAGCTGGTTCCTTGGTTGGAAGTGGTCTTAAACCGAGTTTACCGTTTGATCGGGCTTGCTTAGCCCATCCGACATGACCTTTTATTGGCTGAACCACTTTTTCTATAACAATATACAGCATAGAAGTCTTTGATCAGGCCCATCCATACGGTGGTCTTTCAGATGGACGGTCTGGATTGACTGACATATTCACTGAAAATATGATTTATAGATATGGTACTATTTTCTAAATAGTGCTCGACGTGCACTGAATCTTGCTTCTCGGCGACACTCTCCCGATTCCGTTCCGGATTTCAATTTCTCGCAATCGTGGCAGCAACTGTTGAGTAGAATCTCGTGGTCACCGACACTCATTCTTCAAGTGCGCACTGCGCACCGGAGATCTTGGGCGGGATTCGTCAACAACCATCGTGCGCCCCCACTCGAGACTCGTGGCCTCCACGCCGGCAGCGTCGCGCATGGAGATGCTGACGTGGGCAGAATTGGGTAGGGAGCTCATTAGGTGTGGCGTAAACCGTGGGGCCCACCTTGATGTATGTATTCTATATCCACACCGTCAATTCGTTTTTCCAGATCATTTTAGATAATCAACCCAAAAACGAAGCAGATCAAATTCTCGGGTGGACCAGACCATAGGAAAAAGTGGCGATTGACCATTAATGGGCTACGAAAGTTTTAGATCGAGATGCTATTTATTATTTCCCTTCAACCAGCTTTTTTTAACCCTATCAACAGGTTGGATGGCAAATATATATTACCGAAACATTAGGGGGCGCCATAAGAAGTATTTAATGGCAGTACATTCAATCATCAATATTTCCCAAAAGTATGGTCCACCTGAAATTTTTGTGTTTTTATTTTTGGGCCCATAGCGTAAAATGATATGGAAAAACGGATGTACGGTGTGGATATAGAATACATACATCAAGGTGGGCCTCAAGGTAAGGGCTGCGCCGTCTTGGGTGAGGTCGGGGTGGCACCTAATCCGCTCCCGAATTGGGTAAATCTGACGTGGCACATAGGATTCCCCTGCCGTGCTGATCTCAGCCGCTCGCCCAAGGTGAGGTCAGCTGGCATTTCTGTCTGGACAGATTCTCAGGTCCTGAGGCAGACGTGGACCGTGTCCTGTTTAGCCCACTCCGTCCAAGTGGGCCACGGCTCGCTGATCTGACGGAAGAGTTCCTGATGTAGAATATGCCCAGGGAATTCGTTGATCTCAACCGTTCATATGTAGAGGCCTAGAATATGCTTTTTTGGGGGTGTACAGGAGTGAGCGAGTCGAGTGACACGGCTCAGCCACTTGCTGACCCAGCTCAAACTCAGCTCAGCTCAATGCATTTTTAATTTCCCACCGTAAGTAAAACAGCAACGGTTGTTTACAGGTTATTCATCGATCACCTTACAGGCAACATCAAAGTTAAGAAAAATGATATTTATTTCATATACATACCTTTTCTATCACTAGCCAACACATGTTGAGTCATCTCACCGAATACTTGGTAAGTAACATTAATGTCAAAGCACCTGAGTCATCTAACTTATTCGATCTAAGTTCAATTCAAGTTGGGGATCGATAAGTAACATCAATATCAAAGCACTTGAGTCATTAAGCTGATTCGATCTAAGTTTAATTTGAGCTAGGGTTCAATCCAAGGTGAGGCGTGCTCGACCAGGCTCAAATTCAGTTCGAAATCAGCTCAGGCGTGCTCGACCAGGCTCAAATTCAGTCGAGTCAAGCAAGCTAACCGAGCAAACTCGATTCGTGTACATCCCTAATGCTTATTGTGAGGCCCACCATGATGTGGGGCCGACATCCAGTCCGTCCATGAATTGTTCCTCTGAGGTTCATTCCATCATCCCAAATCTGCTTATTTGAAAACAAAGCTGGGTCCCACCACAGAGAGGAGTTAGGATGGGCCTCACACCGTTAAAACCCAGCTGTATGTGGGGCACACCGTGTTCTTTTTATGTATTCAATCCATTCATAATACGTGCCCTGCCAGCATGAATGAACAACTCAAAAAAATAGGCCATTTTGAAATTCAGGTGGGCCACACCAGACCACTTATTGTAGAGGCTTTATTCATGATTTTAATTGGTGTGGCCAACCCGAGATTTGGATCGGCCTGATATTTTACTTCCAATTCGGACATGAAGGTGCACACATGATAGAAGGATTGGATTTCATGATTACATCATGGTGGGCCCCACGCAAACATCCTAGAATGAGCTTATTGTAGAACCCACTAGTGTATTACAGTAATTGATTAGTTACGATCTCTTGATCTGGACGCTTTCTGGGATACATCCCATCTATGGTAGTCAGATAAACGGTCTGGATCACCGATCCATGGGACACACTTGTAAGATCGAGTGAGAATCAAGGCACTATTCATGTCCTGGTGCATCAGGACCGGACTTCTTCATCCACAAATATCTTAAATCCATGAAAGAGAAAGGTACGGTTTTTTGAGAAATTAACAACTGTACGACCCATTTATGGCCCATTTACATTTTTAAGCCCACTTCTTTTTACCTAGCGAGAATAATCCCCGTGCGTACGGACGACTAGCGAAAGGTCAAAAATGCCCCCTGCTTTTTTAGAAGTGTGATTTCTCAAAGGTGGGCTACCTATGGCTACGGATTATAACCGTAGCTATAACCATAGCCTCTGCTTCTAAATACATCCTCCAATATGTATCGAAGGACTTTCGATACATACTTTAGTATGTATCAAAGATAATTCGGTATAATCAAAAAAGGTCCAGAACTGTCCAGCAAGTTTGCCTCAAAAATCCTGCAATTTTCGATACATATTGAAGAGTATTTGATATGTATCAAAGCCGATTTTTTCTATGGCTACGGATTATAGCCGTAGCCATAACTATAGTCCATAAAAGTCAGTGCAATTATTTATTTATTTATTTATTATTATTATTATTATTATTATTTTTAACATGGAGGACTTTATTCTACCTATAATTTTCTCTAATACATATTTATATAAATATGTATATATAAGCATAAAAAATTTTTCTCTCTTGTTTTCTTTTTTTTCTTTATTGATTTAACAATAATATCTTCTAAACCAAAATTAGTTACCTGTCGTACCATATATGATTTTGGGTTAGGAGAAGCTACTTTAGCCAACTAATCTATTTATTTTCTATGATTGCATCAGGTCGATGGTCGAAAATCCATTTCATTCACTTCGCGGTTAATTTCAATCAGTTTGCGGTCAATTTCATTTACTTCGCGATCAATTCCATGCATTTCACGGTCAATCCTGGTGATTCCCCTTCACTTCACGGTCAATTCCATGCATTTCACGGTCAATTTCGTGCATTTCACGGTCAATTCCATGCATTTCACGATCAATTCTGACAATTCCCCTTCACTTCACGGTCAATTCCATGCATTTCACGATCAATTTCCTTTACTTCACGGTCAATTCAATGCATTTTATGGTCAATTCCCTTTACTTCACGGTCAATTCCATACATTTCACGGTCAATTCCCTTTACTTCACGGTCAATTCAATGCATTTCACGGTCAATTTCCTTTACTTCATGGTCATTTCAATGAATTTCACAGTCAATTCGCTTCGCTTCACGGTCATTTCCATACATTTTACGGTGCTTTATCAATTTCACTCCATTCACTCCCTTACACTCAAATACATGTCCGAACTCATCTCTGCCATCCTTATTCCTTCTTTTCACCCATTTTCTTCATTAAATCTCCATAGGGATGACAAAGATGAGTTCGGACGTGTATTTGATTGTAAGGGAGTGAATGGAGTGAAATGCATGAAATTGACCGTGAAGTGAAGGGGAATCGTCGGAATTGACAGTGAAATGCATGAAATTGACCGTGGAGTGAAGGGAATTGACCATGAAATGAATTGAATTGACCGTGAAGTGAAGGCGAATTACCGAAATTGACCGTGAAATGCATGGAATTGACTGTGAAGTGAAGCGAATTAACCGTGAAATGAGAACATGAAATGAATTGAATTAACCGTAAAGTGAAGGGAATTGACCGTGAAGTAAAGGGAATTGACCATGAAATGCATGGAATTGACCGTGGAGTGAAGGGAATTGACCATGAAATGAATT
Source organism: Magnolia sinica (assembly GCF_029962835.1). Lineage (NCBI taxonomy): Eukaryota > Viridiplantae > Streptophyta > Magnoliopsida > Magnoliales > Magnoliaceae > Magnolia > Magnolia sinica. The sequence continues at coordinate 4,395,709 of NC_080581.1, read as the reverse complement.
GAATTGACCGTGAAGTGAAGGGGAATCACCGAAATTGACCGTGAAATGCATGGAATTGACCGTGAAGTGAAGGGAATTAACCGGGAAATGAGAACATGAAATGAATTGAATTAACCATGAAGTGAAGGGAATTGAGTGTGAAATGCATTGAATTGACCGTGAAATGAAGGGAATTGACCATGAAATGCATTGAATTGACTGTGAAGTGAAGGGGAATCGCTGGAATTGACCGTGAAATGCATGGAATTGACCGTGAAATGAAGGGAATTGACCATGAAATACACGAAATTGGCTGTGAAGTGAAGGGAATTGACTGTGAAATGCATGGAATTGATCATGAAGTGAAGGGGAATCGCTGGGATTGACCGTGTAATGAAGGGAATTGATCGTGAAATACACAAAATTGACCATGAAGTGAAGGGAATTGACCATGAAATGCATGTAATTGATCATGAAGTGAAGGGCAGACTCATATTAAGGCTTGAACGAAAAATAAGACAGATCTAGCTATCAAGTGGACCGCACTGTAAAAGGCAATGGAGGATTGAACGTCTACCATTGAAACCCTTTTAGGGGTCATAGAAGTTTTGAATCATTATGAAATTTATTTTTCCTCTTCATCCGGGTCTTTGTGACCTTATGAATTGATTGGATGGAAATTAAATGTTATGGTGGGGCCTATAAAATTTTTAACGGTGAAAATCAATTTTCTGGCTGCTCTTTGTGGTGTGGTCCAATTGATCTTTGGATATGATTTAAAAAAAAAAAAATTTTTATAATGCTCCCAAATGATCTCGAAATATGGATAACCGTTGTGGATCTGATCCTCTTGCGGAAGGAAAAGCAGGGGCATTTTCGACCTTTGGGAAGCCGTCCTCACATATGGGGCTTATTCTTGAGAGGTAAAAGGAAGTGGGCTTACAAATGTAAATGGGTCATAAATGGGTCGTACAGTTGTAAATTTCTCTTATTATAAGCTCTGGAAGGATCGGAAATCAAGGGAATCTTCTTTTTCTTTGTGTTTGAGTTGAATTTTTAATCTATAATGGACACGTGGCATAACACACGTCAATCTAGAACGTCCAAATCATGGGCCTGGTTGTGGGCAGAGCACAAATCGGGATTCCCACCACTCCCACAATCTTAAACTATAAGATAAACCATTTGCTGACCATTTTCTTTTGATCATCTCGGTGGCTGGCGTTTGGACGGTTTGGATCACCAGATTGGTATGGCTGATGTAATCTAGTCATTAGAATTTTAAAGATTTCTGTAACTTTTTAGCCCATGGGCTGATTGGACGGTCCAGATAAAAATAAAATGGCAAGTCCGTTTATTTGGATCCATACATTTCTGACGGATTCCAAGGATTGGAACAATTTATTTGAAGATCTTGAGAGTTAGCCTACATCAACTGCGGAACTCATCTGATCAACGGTTTGGATCAGCCAAACGTGGTCCCGATTACACGGAATCACGCACGTCAGAGGAGCAGGACACGTTCTTCCACGTGCCTCTCAAGTTCTTTTCAAGAGTAAAAATTAGCCGTCCAAACGAGCTAGTCAATCCAGAGCATCCATCAGGTGAGTCCCACAGTATAGGTGCCATGAACCAAATATAGAAAACACTGGCCATCAAGTGGGCCACGTCATACAAAACAAACGGCCCGGCTCGGAAACCTTTTTCAACCATGCATCTGTTTCATGCATTTTTTGTAGCTATCCATTTGTTTTGAGCAACATAGCCACCTAATTAGGGGATTGGCTTATTTTATACGGCATCTACATGATAGTATCCAATTGTTAGTAGTTGTTTTTGGCAATTCATTCACATGATAAAGTGGGGCCGGTAGAAATTGAATTTGTGGCTCAATTTAAACTGAGCAAATATAACCTTAAGCATTGAGATAGGTAGATAATAGGGTTCATCCTCTAATGATGGGTTACACTGCATTCCGTACAAAAATGCTTTTCGGTATAAATAAAAGGAAAATGAGAAAGGAATTCTTATAATCGGTTGTGAAGAGCAACTGCGAAGCACCTTCCAAATGTAGAATTGAATCCAGCGTGTGAGCTCAGACCTAAATTACAACTAAGATTACTAGCTACCCGATTAATGCTACCGATTACATTATGGAATGTAAACAGTGAGTGAAAAATAAACAATCACGCTATGGAATGTAATTGATTTAATAGGAAAATAGAATTATTGTATTAATAAATGTAAAATGACATGTGATTGAAATGATAATTGAAAGATAATGTCTAGGTTTGATTGGATTGGTATGAGACACTATTTCACTACTGAATTCCTTTGTTATTTATAATCTTACTTTAGGTGATATGGATCCTTCCTATATTATGACCGTTATTATAAGTGTTCAATACTCCATAAGCCTTTTTTTGCTCCTGCTCTTTTCATCAGTCCTGTGATTACTTTTACACGATTCAACCACTTAAGTAATATTGCGATGTTGTTTGATATGTTCCAATTGTAATATTGTAGGATCCTCTTCGTATGTCTCACGGATATCCAAATACACCATGTAAATCCGTTCAGATCTCACTTAACTCCTTCGCTTTTGTAGGAAATAACGAGAGTGGGCACAAACACCACCTTATGTATGTGGGAATCTCAAAGCAATATAGATTAGGTGAAGGTCATACACACGAGTGGGTAGAGCTAGGCATCAAGTCGGGTCAGACCGAGTTAGGGCTAACCTGACTCAATTCAGTTTTGAAATAGGCCTAACTCGAACTCGACTCGACACGGTACCGAGTCCAGCATGCTTGAATTGATCCCGAATCCAGGTCTGGCCTGGACTAATCCGGATTGAGTCTGACACTATCAAAAGTACCGAGTTGGTTCGAGTTGCCACTGATTCGAATCGAGAGATGAGGGATTGAGGGTGTGGAGAGGAGAGAGAGATAGGAGGAGGAGGAAGGTGGTGATGGTGGTAGCTGGCTATCGGGCTTGGAAGAGGAGGGAGGGAGTGGAGTGGAGTGGAGAGGAGAGAGAGAGAGGAGGAGGAGGGTGGTGATGGTGGAGGGTGGCTGTCGGGCTTGGAAGAGGAGGGAGGGAGGGAGGGAGTGGAGAGGAGAGAGAGAGAGAGAAGAGTAGGGTGGTGATGGTGGTAGGTGGTTTTCGGGCTTAGAAGAAGAGGAGGATGAGGGAGGGAGAGAGAGGGTTTGGGATTGGGTCGGCGTCAGGCGAGTATATAGGATTAGATATACTTAAAATTTATGGTTTTTTTTTTTATTTTATATATACTCGAATCCAAGTCGAGTTGGTTTTAGATCGAGTCGAGTCTGACTGGGTCGAGTTACTGGGTAACTCGAACTCAACTCGGTTTGAATTTGGATTGGGCGAAGCCTACTTGGTTTGGACCGACTCACCCATTCGGTTTGGGTCGAGTTGGGTATGAACAAGTCGGACGAGTCGAGTTAGGCGAGTCAAGTTGTCCCGTGCCTAGCTCTATGAGTGGGCTTATAAACAAAAGCTGTGGGGCCTACTAGCCTCATTCGCACCATATCCACATGCACCTCCTAATGCCACACATGTGTAAGGTTTTATGGAAATCTCATTCAAGCCAAAGGTGGGCCCCAAAATGAAGATAATAACTCGGAAAAAAACATAGGCCGCCACACTTGTGGTGGGCCATTTTTGGATAAAACAACATACTACCCTGAAAACTTCTCAAACCACATCCAACGGCCATGTATGACCTCTGCCTGATGAGTCGACCAGCCAGATTTAGAGCTGTACACAAGTCAAACCAAGTTGAGCTTGGCACAACTTGACTCGGCTCGGCTCGGTCCTCGAGCCTGACTGGCTAGCTCTGTTCGGTCATCAGCTCGGGCCAATTCAAGCTGCGTTCGAGCCTTTAGAGCATTTTCTCAAACACATGGAGTGCATCTTCAATTTCTCATAGTATGCAAAACAACAACAGAAACAACACCAACAATTTATATGTATTTCATCAAACACTCAATAGGCATCATTAAAATCAAGATACAAGGGTACTTTTACCATGTAATATTTTTTTAATAGTGATTTGTTTCATATCCATTCTTTCTTTACCACTAGTCGATCCCATAAAGAATGTATGCACACGAAACAACACCTGATTAAGCCATTTCATCAAACACTTGGTTAGCATCGATATCAAAATAACTGAGTCAACAAATTGGTTCAATCCAAGTTCAATTCAAGTAGAGGTTCGATTTGAGCTCGGACAACCTCAAACCCGGGTTGAATTTTTTTTGAGCTCTAAAAATCAGCTCCACTCGAGTTGAAAAGAGCTTTTTCGAGTCAAGTTGAGCAAGTTAAGAGCTAACTCGGTTCGTGTACAGCTCTAGCCAAATTATTGCACCAGCTCGTTTGCCATGGTGTGACCCACAGCTCAGATTTCCCACACGCTCAGCCCGCGCACGTAAATAAACACGCGTGCGGAGAGAATGCATCTGGCAAATGATATACGTTCGTACAATTATTTGAAGAAGCCAAAAAAAATATCTACCGGCCCTTGAAAAAATCTGCGTGGCCTATTCAGATTTCGCCGCGTCACCCAATCCGTTCCCTTAAAAAGGCTTCTGTACTCAACAAATTATGATTTGACACGGTCGCGTTTTAGTATCCAAACACCTACATGAATAAGAAAAGCCAATCCCATATAGAATCAATGGTTCTCGCAGAGCATGGTGGATGATACACAGGACTTTATAAATTAAATACGTGGAATACAATTCAAATTAAACCGTTCAAATTATGTCCCCTGTTTGGATGTATTCTTATTTTGATTATTTGGACACTTAAAATGAAGAAAAAACAATTAAAAATCTTACTAAAAATTAAAAATATCCAATGGTTAAACAAATCTGATTTTGAGACCGTGTGTTATAAATGGCATGGTCCACAATTTAATCTTTAATTTGAGCTAATGAATGCCTCGTGTGCAAGTTCTCGGTGACTGTGTATAGAGTGCCATGCTCTGACAGAGTATCAAATAACGCCTCCGAATCAAAGCGTTGAAATTATCTTTTTCAGTGGTTGAGAATAAAAAGGAAGAGACGTGCGTTGAACAATCTAGAATCTAGAGATGGAAAGGACATAGATTGCCCGCAGTGCCTGTCTCGAGGAATATCTTTGGACCACGGCGAGCCCGAAATCGGATTGCGTACGGAGTAACTGAGTAGAAATCGGAAGCGGATTGGCTCGTATACCGCACAATGGCTATAAAGCTGATCCAGATACGTGTCGTGCGAAGACGAGCACTGACGCTTCTCGATCTTCGAGTTGTACGAACGGTTCAAAGGAAATCAAAATTACATGGCCCCACAATGATGTATTTATTATATCCACACCGTTCATCCATTTTTAGAGATCATTTTTTAGCATTAACTCAAAAATGAAAATGAATCACATCCAAAGCTCAAATGGATCACACCAAAAATAGCTGTAGAGATACTGATTTTCACCATTAAAAAATTCGTAGGGCCCACTATAACGTTTATTTTCCATCCGATCTGTTCATTACACAAATACCCCGATGGAGAGGAAAAACAAATTTCATATTGATCCGAAACTTCTTCAAGTCCCAAAAGGGTTTCAATGGTATACGTTCAATCCCCCACTGCTTTTTGCAGTGTGGTCCACTTTATCTTTAGATTTGCCTTGTTTTTCGGTTAAAGCCTTAATACAAGCTTGCATAATGGATGGAAGGTTTGGATATAACACATACCTCATGATGTGACCCATAGAATTTGCTCACGTCAATACACCAGCTATATAGATGCTGTGTGGTACGCCAGCCAATCCATTTACGTAGAAATGGGACTGCGCATGGAGTTATTCAGTGCGCTCTTCTCTTACCGAGTAAATTCATTCAGGCCACCTTGAATGTACTTGGTTTATCTACACTGTCCATCTGTTTTTCCATCTAATTTAAGGGGTTGAGCTTAAAATTGAAAAATATCCAAAGATCAAATTGATCATACTACAGAAAACAATGGGGATAATTATTTCCACCGCCCCATATGTTAATTTATCATCTGACCTGTTTATAAGATCATACGGACATGGGTGAAGGGGAAACATAAATATAAGCTTGATCCAAAACTTATATAGCCCCCAAGATTTTTTCAACAGTAGACATTCAATTCAGCTGTTTCATATGGTGTGGTCCATTTGAACATTATATATATTTCATTTTTTGGATCAGGCCCTAAAATTATTTGAACATTATATATACTTCATTTTTTGGATTAGGCCTTAAAATTATATGGTAAAATGGATGGATGGAGCGGATTAGATACAAAAATCTTGGTGGACCTCACGGAGTTTACTTAGTACACTAAGCAAAGTGAGTTACTCACTACGCAGTAGAAATCGGATTGCGAATGTTTGCAAATGTTATCCATCCGTTACATCCATATCCATAGCTCAAGTGGACCATATCACATTAAATGATGAGAGTAATGATTTTCATGATGAAACCTTCCTTGCACCCACATTGATGTTTATCTGTTATCCAATGTGTTCATAAAATCACATAGACATGAATGAAAGGAAAACATAAATATCAGCTTGATCCAACACTTATGTAGTTTGAAAGAAAATTTTAATGCTAGAAGTTCAGTTCACACTATTTCCTGTGATATACTTCACTTAAGCTTTAGATCCATATTCTTTAATTTTGAATGGATAGAGTAGATAAAATAGATAAATCATGGTGTGCCTTACAGAGTTTACTCGGTATGCTTACCTTACTGAGTAATTACTCAGTATACAATCACCTTCCGAAGAGTCCAAGCTTTGTGGGCACCAATCACCGTGATGTATGTGGAGTCATCCATTTGTTTTCAATCTCATCTAAAAAATGAGGCAGATTCAAATCTAAGCAGACAAGAGGAAAGAGTGGGAATGCTGACGTCCTAACCATTAAAACCTTTATACGGCTCATTATGATATTTATTTACAATCTAACATTGACAAAGTAACACAAACGTGGATGAAAGGAAAACATACACAAATATTGGCTTGATCCAAAACTGTTGTGGCCTCTGATAAGTTTTTAATGGCGAGCTTTGGATCTGCTTCGTTTTGGGGATCATGGTATAAAATGAGCTGGGAAAAGGGATGGACGGCATGGATAAAACACATACATCATGGTGAATGAAGAGGAAAGATGAGTACTGAATCTCTACGTGTGCAACTTCTGTTCATGCACACGTGCACACGTGGGAACATGTGTGTGGTGTACCAGCCATGCATTAGGTGGCCCTATTGTGCAGACGGCCTGGTGAAAAATACCGGCCAGATATTCTCCATTGTAGCTTCCTCTATGTAGGGCTTTGATGTTCCCAATCCACTCATCGGGTTGCCCAATCCCAGCTCATTAAGGCAGGCCCATGCCTAAACTCAATCAATCCAGCCCAACACTTCTTTCATAAGCAGGTTCACCTCATAAACAGCCCATAAGTAAGGTGGCCCCACATGATAAATGATTTATATTAAGGTGGTGTCTCAAAGCAACTACTATAAATAAAACTCTTATTTGAATGTTTTAATGATGATGTTTATCTTAAATAAAAGATTTTTTCAAATATGAAAAAATAAGTTCACCAAACATGCTTCTTCTTGCACTTATGCCAGAGTGGGATTTCACCATCTATTGATTTACTCAAACCCAAGACCTGGGGACTGAGGTAAGGACTTGAACACATCTATTGGATTTCACCACTAAACATGCTTGTTGGAGAATAAGTTACGAAAAAAATTTCTTAATTTCTTAGTTCTTATTAGAGTAGCTCCTGTTGAATGAGATAATAGATGTCAAATTAGCCCTAAAATTTACCCAAATACAAATCAAGCTTGCAAAAATTCAAGTAAAAGCACAATAAACGGATCTAAACACTTTAGCCCAACCTTGGCACCAAGTAGTTTATAGGGAATATCAGAGCTGGGTCCGGATGACGGCAGTTTCAAATCGTTTAGACCTGGCTCGATCCGAACCGAGTGAGTTGATTCGAACTAAGCAGATTTTGTCCAATCCGAACTCAAATTGAGTAGAGTTCAGGTCTCCCAATAACTTGACTCAAAATCTAAATCAGTAACTCGACTCGTACACGTACACACACATGTAAACTCAGATGAGCAAGTGCATCTAGGTTTTGGGTTGTGATTTCAACTTGTGGTTACCCATTGCACCTGACCTGACTCGCCACCTGTGATCGGATTGGACTTGGTCCGGATTAGTCCAAGCCAAACTCGGACTCGGATCGGGTCAGGGATGCTGGACTCGGTACCAAGTCGGGTCGAGTTCGGGTCAGGTCTATTTCAAAACCGGATTGAGTCTGCTCAGCCCTAACTTGGTCTGACTCGACTCGATGCCCAACTCTAGGGAATATCGAGAATTAGGGAGTAGGGATTTATGATTTTTAATCATTTTATAATTGCTAAACTTCCATATTAATAGTGGTGGGCGTGGTTTGTGAAACACACTTCAAGAGAAAGAGAGAGTTTGGGAGGAACATGGTGTTGGTTATATGGATAAAAACATTAGAAACTTAAAATGATAGAGAGAGGAGCTAGAGTTTGAGCAGATAAAATCCAAGCCATTAACGGGACTTTGGGGGTAAAATCTAAACCATGGGTTGTTATCAAACATGCACTTATAAATTACATAAAACCTTTACCTATATTTAAAATTCCTTCTCATATTCTTTTAAAATTGAAAGTTCGCAAATTGTTAAAGACTAGTTATGTAGTAAAATTATCTATAACTATTACTCTTTGTATAGTGTGAGTATAAGTGTCAATCATCACACTCTGCTCGATAATCAAACAACTCTCATTTTTCTATCTTCCTACCATGTTTTTAAAATTGACTTGTGGGAGTCATATCGAGTTGATCAAGTAACTCGCCCCGGCAACAAGAATCAAACTCCACCCCCATCAAAGAAAGCAAGAAAATACTACCAACAAACCAAATGACACATTTTGTTTTGATTTAGATATTTTATGTACTTACTTTAATAATTAATAAAAAGGAACAACAAAACATGATTTGTGTGTAGCCAACCCTAAATAGTTGGGAGAAGACTTAGACAATGACAACACAATTTAAAATTGATGGCAAGTCTAGTCAAGTAGAGACTATGTCAAGTCTTCGAATTGAACCAACCAGCTAGACATCTAGTCAAGTTTTTGTGTTCCTAAACTAAGGTATAGATTACCCGTTTTTTGTATATTGATTTTTTTTTTTTTTAAAGGATATATTCAAATTAACTGGGATAAGGCTTAAATGACAGCTAGATGATGATTTCCACCAAATTTAAATTGTAGGATTAAGTGGTATTGAATTGTATAAGGTGGAATTAATACAATTATTACACAATAATTACATATTTGAAAATACTATTGAATTTTGACCATCCAATCTCATGTTTAAGACCAAATTCTTCTTATGAAAAAAACATTGTATTAAGTAAAACTAGCATTCGGGAGACCATGGAATTATAATCAATTCACTAGGTTTCACAATTGATGTCAAACATATATATATATATATGCAACTCGATTGTCACATGTAAAGTGCATATATGGATGGACAGCGTGGACAGAACACATGCATCAACGTGAGGCCCCACAAATGTAATAAATTTCATATTCTACCATAACTCCCATTGTATTTCTTGATGGGATTGGCTGATATGATACCTAGATTAAGTCAATCCTTCCATCGTTTTCAAATGTAGGATGAAATTTATATGGAATAAGTGCAATTCCATATACTTAGTTGTGCTTGCTTTAAACTCCACCAGATCCAGTTAGATATTAAGCTCAACCAAGTTTTCATGTTTATAGACTGCAATTGAGATTAGCCATTTTTTCGGATATGAATAAAAGGAATCATTTAATACTTTGGCAGAAAGCCATGGATGATACGAAGACATTTAGAAATTCCGCATGTGGCATATATCAACTCAAATAACATTTTAAATTAATCATCCAAAATCTAGATTGTTTGAACAAACCAGACCTGCCAATGTGTCGTGTCTGCATAAAATCCGAGCCCTTAAAAATGCTGGTGTTATCATTAACATCATACAATGTTAAAATCATGCAGATCAAATTATTAGATGGGCCACACCATCCAAATAAAGGGTTGAGCAACGATCTGAAGGTGATTTCTGTTACGCCCAAACTCGAAAATCGGGCCCATAAAATTTTCGATTGCCGAATCCAGTGCCGACAGCCTCCGTAGTACCCCATTCTCGGCTCCCGGCACCCATACATCAGGTTCCGATCCTGAGATTCTACAATGAGGATTTCTAACATGATTTTGATTCGTAATGAGCATAACTCACGAACAATAACCACAAGAACACCATCACAAAATCCACTATGATCAAAAACTTTGAATGCAATGCATATGAAGGAAAATACAAGATAATGATAATAACGGAAACTCCTGAAGCTTGACTGCACGCTCCTACTGCGGCGAAGCTACGGCTGCGACCTGACATCACCTGCACGCATCAATCGTGCATAAGCTTATAGAAAGCTTAGAGGGCCGTGTAAGTGCGCGCGCAATATGAGCATGCTCAGAATGCAATGTCAGATTAATGCGGAATCATACTGAGTACGTAAATACAATCAGTCGTACCAAGGCTATGTGGTGCAAAAATGAATGTTATCGGCCATATCCAGGCCATGCGATGCGAAATGCAAGTCAAGCATGCCAATCCTCATCCATATATCAATGCAATTCCTCACTAGAGCATCGAATATCAGTATGGTTCTCATTTTTTATAATCACCGGGGTTTAGTATCTTCCAAATGGCACTGCCCCTTTCCCAGGCACGCAGTCCAAGTGAGCGTAAGGAACCTCACTATCCGCCTGGCCAATAGTATACCAATACCTATCCGGCACATCGATAGCGGACCAATTCATGAGTTGGTCAAACTTAATCTAGCAATACCCCCTACCCTTAGGCGAGTAAGGTCACACCCTTTCCAACCAACCACGACACAGTGGGAGACGCGACCTCCTGGTATTCAGCCCTCGTGCACTCATGTATCCACTCGGTCTCGACGTTGGAGTCATCCTCTGGTACCATAGGGTTTAGGGATTTCACCCAGGGATATCTATGGTGCCCCGATGCTTAGTAACAATATTTTCGGTGTCCGATTCTGCCCTCCACGATGTGCCTGTGGAGGTCATAACCTTGATGTTGTTAGGGCGTATAGTAATCATGTCATACAAATGCGAAGTGCGTGAATCACATTATCAGTCATGCAACAATCCTGCGATTATCGCGCGCTCATGAAGGGTAATTTCGCCTATCAGGGAGCCCATAAATAATTTGCCCGAAGGCATATGCTATGATCAGTCACTCCTCATATCAAGCATACATATGATGTGTATGAGTATGAATCATGGAACTATACTAAACATGTTATGTGGTGATGGATCCTGTTCATAACAAAGAGGGGCCTAGACGGCCTACACACTACAAGTATGGGTCTATCAATGGGCCCTAGGGAGAGTTACAATGCGGACATTTAACCATCATTATTCTTATAATGTGGACATCAAACATCATTGCTCCCATGGCACGACCGCCAAAACATCATTACATACATTGTGGTGGAATCTTACATCGTAATGGGCCTCGTATTCATCACAGTCGGCCCACACAAAGGCCTCACATTCGTCTCATTGGGCCTCATATATCTCAAGTGGGCCGCATCATGCGAGCCGCTCCAATGGGCCAATCATGCATCAAATGGGCTATATCAAATGGGCCGATTCAAATGGGTCGATTCAAATGGACTGATCAAATAGGCCGAGTCGAATGGGCCAAGTTAAATAGGTCAAGTCAAATGTCCGAGTCGAATAGGCCGAATCGAATGGGCCGAGTCAAATGGGCCTAATATATCACCATGGGCCTCTACCCATGGGCTCCAAATACATCAAATCGGCCTCTTCCCATGGGCCCCAAATACGTCATATTGGGCCCTTCAAATACAACAAGTGGGCTGCACTACTTGGGCCGCACCATCCATCCATCTATAGAGATCATTTTAGAGCATTATCCAAACAATGAATCAAATCAAAAGATCACATGGACCATACCACAAATAACAATGGTGATAATGATTCCCATAGTTAAAAATTTAGAGGGCCCACTATAGTATTTATTTCCCATCCATACTATTCATAAGGTCACAAGGACCTGGATATAGAGGGAAAACAAATATCATATAGGTCCAGAACCTTAAAATCCCAACGGGTTTTCAATGATGGGCGTTCATCCCACCGTTCTTTGCAGTGTGGTCCACTTGATATTGGATCTGCTTTATTTTTAGTCTCAGCCCTTGGGGTAAAATCGCCAAATAGATGGATAGTTTGGATGGGTCACATCCATTGGAGTGGGGCGCTGACCGTCCAGCCAATCCACTCGTCAAGTGGGTCCCATAAAATCTGGATGGACGACGTGGGTAGGAACATGCATCATAGCAAGCTCCACGTACATGGCTCAAATACGAGCTCACTAGATGAATGGATGGCGTGGATACAAATATACATCACGGAGGGCTCCACTCGTCCAGGTTGCTGGACGGTGTGGATGGGACCCACACATCTGGTGCAACCCATCTAGCACCGTCCAGAAATGGACGACTGGAAAAAAAAATAGCATCACTGGTGGGTCCCATGTAAGTGGCCACCCCACATCCCACTCCTCTATATATATATATATATATAGGGAAAAGGTATTATGCGCTCAACCTCATGATAAGCTCCCGTGAGGTCAAGCTGTGTGGGCCCCACCGTGATGCGTGTCGACCATCAACACCATGCATTTGATGGGTCCCCTTTAAATTATGGGATATCCCAAAAATCAGCCGTATATGGAACTCAGGTGGGCCATACCATCTAAAATCATGTGAAGACACCGTTAAAACATATAAAAGCACTTGTTGGGGCCCACTTGAAATTTGCATGCGTCTGAAACTTGGTCTGAACCCTCATCCAAGTGGGACACACATAATGGATGGGCTAGATTTGCAAACCACATCTCGGTGAACCCAAAAAATGATTATGAATGTTTTAATGGTGCACGACCCCTTTCCACTACTTTATGTGGTGTGGCCCACACAAGTCACGGATTGACTTGATTTTTGAGACCTAGGCCCACGATGGAATGGTGCATTTGACTGATGGGGTAGATGTTCGAAACGTATCACGGTGGGGCCCACACAGCTCAACCTCATGGGACGGACTCGTGAGGTCGAGCGCACAGTACCTTTTCCCATATATATATATATGTGTGTGTGTGTGTGTGTGTGTGTGTGTGTGTGTGTGTGTGTTATATAATATAATATAATATGATATTATATCATATAATATAATATGATATATTATATTATAATATACTTAATACACATGAAATGAAAAAAACCCACCGTCCAGAGTTTGAACGCTTTGGACGGTGCTGATCTAATGCAGGTATCCATGGTGGGTCCACACGCAGGAGTGGCCCACCCTACTATATTTTTATATAATATAATATAATATATATATATATATATCATTTATATGTATATATATAAATACATGTGTGTTTGAGAGAGTGAGGACTGCAAGCGTCCAGCGTCCAGACGGCCTAAATGAAAACTCATCCATCATATTAGGCCCCACATAAATGAACGGTCTGGATGACTCCATGCAACACGGTGGCCCCACGTCCAATGGGCCACGCTATGGAACAAGTTGATTTTTATGTTTTTACTTCATCCAGGCCCGTCCATTGGACAGGCAATGAGCTGGGGCCCAACACATGGACAGCCTAGATTAGGTGGGCCACATACACCATTATCACATAAATAATTTTTAAAAAAGGAGAAAAAGCGAGAGAGAACAACGTGAGAGGGGAGGGACCCCGCCACTAATGGGCCCTCCCTTATACAATGCATACATCATGTGGGTCCCACAACAAGTGGGCCCTAACGTTCAAAATCAACGGTGGATCACCCACCTATCGGCCTTCTCCTTGGTCCCTTGGGCTCCTATGCTCCTTATCTTTGATTTTAATGAAGGTAGATGATGAATGAATGGTTGAGATGGGAGATGAGAGGGTGGAAAAGTGGGCTACACTTGTTTGCTCTTGGAAATGCTTGGACGTTGGAATTTGTTGCTTGGGAGAGTGTTTGAGAAATGAGGGAGAGAAAGAAGTGATAGGATGATATGAGATGGGTGTTGTAAGGAAAGGATGGTTAGGGTATGGGCTTAGTTGAAAATTGTGTAAAAGAGGGATGGGTGGGGAGAGAGAGTTGACTTAGGGAAAAAGAGTGATGGTTGCTTATACTTAAGGTATGGAGTGTACTTGATTGATTGATTAATTGATTGATGGGACATGTTATAGAGATTCTCTCAGAATTCGCAACGTGCAGCATTTTTCTCGAGATGAACGCTGGCCCACATCTCCTGTCCTAAGTATCGGATCGGTGTGTGAGTCGGGGCATTGGAACCGCGGCGACGGCGCGGTTGCAGGGGTATAAGTTTCGAGTCGAGTCAACTCTGATATGCAGGACTCGGATTAGGATTGCGCGCAAACGTCGGATACGGGTCGAGGGTTGGCGGAATTCGACCGGAAGGACCGCAGAAGCCTATGGAATGGTACGGTCTATGATACGGGCCTTACAATTTCTATCTAGTGGCTGGGCTAGCCTAATTTTAGATCAAAATAGCATTTATGTTTTCCCTTCATCCAGGTCTGTGTGAACTTATCAACAGCTTCAATGGCAAGTAAACATGGTGGTGGGCCCCATGGATTTTTTAATAATGGGAATTCAATCACCACTGTTTCTATGGTGTGGTCTGCCGGGGATTTGGATCTACTTCATTTTTCGGCTCATGTCCTGGAAGGAGGTAATAAAATAGATGGACTATGTGGATGTAAAACACATACATCATGGTGGGTCTCATAGTCACCGATATCTATAGATCTTAGTAGTTTCCGGATTCACAAGTCTAGTCCTACATATGGATGGACCCCATTTGCACTTCACCTTGCCACTTGTCTCCGTAGAGATAGCTTTACCACGCTATCATCTCCCATAGCAGATTAGGTGTTACCCAGGTAAGAGCTTAGTGATTGTTACCTCTACCGTGGGGCCAACCTTGATGATGTGTTGTATATCCGACGCAGGGATGAACGTGATGAGGTCGATCACCATTTTCCTCAAGGATAATGTAACATCCTTGATTTTCACTATTTTGGATTTCCAAAAATCCATCAATTTTTATTTTTATTTTTATTTTTTTATTTAATTAACCTAAATATTACTTAATGACCATTAGCACTAAATGTCAGTTTACACAGGGTGTACCAGTGAAGAACCGCATAAGTCCGGTTAATCATGTAACGTCCCGTCCAACCAGAACGGTGTACTGAGGCGTCCTCGTAGGATTTGCCGCAGGACCGTTTGTTTAAACTACTCATGGTTTGGTGTCATAATTAAATTAAGTTAGGATTAGCCCATTAGAGTAGACCAGTCGGGTTGTGATTGGGCCAAGTACGGGCCGTCAAGCCAAATGGCCATTTACACTTGGCAGCAGCCCATGCGGGCTATACCGCGACATAGGAAGGTCAGAAAATTATAAAAATTGAGGGAAGCATAGATCTCACTGGGCTTGGGGACCATCGCGGACCACGGACCCAATGGACACCCAGAAGTGTAATCTGGCACTTGCCAGATGCGCCCCACCAATGCCAAAATTGGAATCTAGCACGTGTAAATAAAACTGAAATGTAAGACATTTCAGCCATCAGATTTCTTCATAATTTATTATGAGGGTCTAATGTATTTTTCTACACCCGCCCACAAAATTTGGGTCCCGATCGTGGCACGGTGGCCGTTGATCGCAAATCAGACCCGTGCGACCAAACCCCATATCCGATCATCTCTAAATTTTGCGTGGCCCTTCATCGGGCCAAGGAACACCTATCATATAAATTTCATGGTCAGAGGGCCACCAGAACTGCCTCGATTCTCCAAACGAGATCTAGACCGCTCGTTGGTGGACCACTAGATCCAAAACTATAGAATAATGTCCATCCCATTGGGCTTGACGTCCATCACGGGAATCGGACCTGGGTACGGTCCAGAACCGGTCAACTTGAGCTGAAGGACGAGTGCATGAGAAGTGCAAATACCCTAAAGGAAGGAGTTGGAACTTAAGTGAATTGAGTCGTCCATTCTTATGCAAAGTTGAGGATTTCGGACCGTCTGTTTGCGACCAAACTTTACCCATGGAGTAAGGATATTTCCTTTCTCATATCCGTATAATCGCGGCCCTGATCGACTATCGGTGACCGTTGAACAGACTTCTTATCATATCTGTCGATCGGCGCATCCAAATGGCGGGCCGATCATATTCGTACGTAGATCATCATTAGGGCTAGCTATCTTACGGTGTATATTGACTTGTACACGTCATAGTGGGCCCTAGAGGCTAGAAAGACCCTCTCATAGGTCTAGTATAGTGAAAACCCATCCCTTAGGGCCATTTACACCAAACCTGAGTCTATATAAAGGCCTCATTTGGGGCACCCCTCTCCCCATACGAATTTGCCCTAGAGAAAGGAAAGAGAGAAGAGAGAAAAGAGAGAAAGGGAGAAGAGGAAGAGGAGAAAGGAGGAGAAAGAGAGAGGAAGAAGAAAGGAAAAGAGTATGTAGTAGGAGGTGGGGCCCAAGGAAGCTCAAACTTGCAAACTCTCTACCCATTCTCCAAGGAAACCTCCACCAAACCCACCCATGCCAAGAAGAAGAGGTAAGAATCGTATATTTCCTTTCAATAGAGCAACTTAGTGTAGATTTATAGGCATTAATGTTGTCTTCTTGATTTTGATTTAGGAAATGGTGGTTTTACCCAAATCCCCAAACCCTAAGATCTCAAAGAATGGAAATCTCATCTTAAGGTGCGGACTATTACTCTTAGGTGACCTAGCATCAATTTTAATATGAGATTAATGATTTTGATTGCTTGAATGTTATTTTTGAAAGCCTAGAGAATCCTAGAAATTGTATGTTGGTTGAAATGGTATGGATTTATATGTTTGACTCTCTCTCTCTCATGATGTCGTTTATATTTCTCACATGATTCGATGTATGGATGATCATATGCTCATGCCGTGTTGATTTTTATACGTTGTTGCTTCATATTTCGTATGATTTCATTACTCTTGTGTATATGATTTCTCAACTTGGAGGAAGTGTTAACTTCCTCAATAACCCACACCACACACATACACTTTATTTATAATATTAATGATTTGCTTGTAGAAAAATTTGAATTGTATGTTGAGTAGCATGAGATCACGGTGTTGAATATGCTTGATGCGGCATTGGTAGTTGGCATGCTATAAGTCACTATTCCTACCCTTGGGTTGGTCAGGAACATGAGGAGAGCGAAGGCGGTTCCGTTGGTAGGACCACCTTGAGGCTAAACCCATTTGGACGAGTATGTGTGGGCGGCAGTAGTCAGGCTACATGGGTCGCTTGTACCCGATGTCGTTCCGCCACATACTTGCCTGAGCTCGTGCGGTTTAGTCCACTGGCTGACCCACCTGGTGTTAACCTTGTTTGCTCACATATGTATGGAAACTGAAACACCCTACCACCGTTGTAGCCTATCGATACCGGATGTAATATTGATCCACAGTCTCGTGAGCCGGGCATGGTGGAATGGGACATGGTGTCCGAGTTGTCGGCCTACGCTGGGGTGACGCGCCTCCCCGTAGTGACCGCGAGCGACCCCACATTCAGCACCCCCCATGTGCTTGAAGTCGGGGATGGGGGAAACCCGACGGGGTCAAGGATCGCGGGGTCTCGGCCTCACACATTGGGGGGTCTTGGCCTCGCAACTAGTTCAGGGCATTTGATACGTGGGGTGTATCAGATTTCCAAATCTGCTGGATGAATGGACTTAACTAAGAACCTGGTTAACATCATCATTGCATGGCATTAGCTAGGTTGGCGACTCGGCAGTCGAGGTCGCACTGAGGGAGTGTTGCATTGGCGATCGTTAGATGTTGTCGCACGAGAGAGCGCTGTGGTGAGGGCATACATCATATCATCCTGCATCCATGCACATTAACAAGACTAGATAGATGTTTATGATTGATTGCTTTTCATTAAATTCTTATTATAATTGATGCTTGTTGCAACTTAAGGCTAATAGCACCCACTGAGTTGATCACTCACTCCCACTCTGGGACGGTATTTTAAAACACCAACCAGATTCGTTCATAGATGCAGGTGATACAGACTTCGTGGAGCCTGACGATGCGAGCCTTGAGGAGGAGGACAGGTTCTCTTCTTCCAGTTGATGAGCAGGACCCCGTCGGATCAGTAGACGGATCATTGGATCGCCGAGCAGCGGCTCAGCTTTATTTCTTTGAACATGTCATTCTTTTTGTGAATTTTGTTGGGCATCACCTTGTGCGCCTGTTTGTATTCTTTTGGTCATGTGTATATATAGATATAGTTGTTTTCCTTCCATTTCAGTAGACTTGTGTGGTTGTGCTTCATGTTCCAGGAAGTTCCAGAATGCGCATTTAGACTGGATTAATCGCATATTAATGAGAACTGGATATAAGTGACCCCGGGAACTCGGGAGTCGAGCGTATGCACGACCCCCGATTTTCAGGGTGTTACAAGATGGTATCAGAGCAATAGTTTGGAATCCCTTGTGCCATGGGTGATGAACTCACTAACGCGTCCGCTGACTTGAGAGGATACGTATTTGAAAACGCAACAGAGACTTAGAATGCTAGGAACCATCCCAGACCCTGAACCGCCAGTCTTAGACATAAGGTGAAACTTCTAAGGTGTTAGGGTTCAGTAGCGAGAGGGAGTAGTAACACTAGAGAAGGGGATCCGAGAGTCTTAAAGTGCCTCGTCGTGTTTCCAGATGAAAATTTGAGAACTTAAAGGCAAGACTCGATTCGACTAACTAGGAAAGTTAGCTATTCCAATCCACTTAATTCCTAAGGGACTGTTGGGCCAACTGAAATAGGTGAGATTAGGGTGAAGGGAATTGTGAGAGTAAAGATAAATGCATGTGTAAGCTATCGTCCCTGGAATGAGTATATCCTATATTTTACAATACCCCAGTTAGAATGTAATCAACTAAGGGTGAATTCCTTTCAAATTACCCTTGAAAATTCATTATCATGGGATTTGGAAATCCCATATTACACCTTCCAACACAAGGCTTATTCTGTAAAGCCTATGAAATTAGTTTTGAATCTCATCCCACACTCATTCCAAACATGTCATTCCCAAATCTTGGGTTGGGGTTAACATTGCAATCCCATTTAGTACAGCCTAATGCTATTAGCCAAATAGGCCTAGATCGAAATCCCTCTTTCCAATATCTCCTTAAGATATTCACATGCCATCACTTTATTCTTAAACTTCCCCAGTGCATTGTTAGGAACGAGCCAGAAATCGAAAGATTAGACAGTCAAGACCATCGTCTAAGTCCAAATGAGTAAATACCAGACCAAAATTGATCATTTTAACTCATTCAGGGATGAGGACATAGAGGTGAATGAAAATTTATCGAAGTTAGTAAAACTGTAAAAAAATCATATTTTGACCACTAACCAGGGGAAATCGTGTGAAACCAATAGGCTCATTGCGTAGATCAGCTTCTCCTACCCTAAATTCATATATGGCACGTCGAATAACTCATTCCGATTGGTGAGATATGCCCGTCGCAAGGTGACCCCGCCTGCACGCGCAGCACCCCGCCCGACCGGCGCAGCACCCCGCCGAACCGGCGTTGCACCCCGCCCGGAGTCCAGCAGCTGCGCGGGACCCCGCCCGCTCGGCGCAGCACCCCGCCGACAGCGGGCCGGGCGGCCCGTTTTCTTTAAATTTTATTCTGATTTTTAAAAATTCATATCTCCTTCGTTATAACTCCGATTTAGGTGATTCAAAAGCCAGATTGAAGCTTGATGAGTCTAGTTTTATATAAAAATAAGAAAGAATAAAATAAAAATTATAATATAGTTGAAATTAAGGTGTTTCACCAACTGTCCAAAAATTATTAATTTCAGACAGCTGTTGCTCCTAGAATTTTAATAATTTATCTATACTTCCAAATGATATAAAATTTTATGAAATGACTTAAAACTTGATGATAAATCATCATAAAAAAAATTTTAAATAATTTAGTTAACTAAAGTATAATAAACATTATAAGATGGGTCCCCTTCTCCCTTTCAATGTACACACGAGAGGGACCCATTTCTATTGCATTTTAAGGACCCAAACCCCTCATTCCTCCCCTCTCACTTCCCTCTATTGCTTCTAAACCCCTAGAAAGACCTCTCCCTCTCCTATTCTCAAAACCAAATCCCAAAACCACATTCTTCTTCTTCATATTTCCCTTCCCTCCAACCACCCATTTCAAATCTTACATTTGTCAATACACGTGGATGATTTTTAAATAAAAGAAGTGTTCATTGATGTGGAGATGCACGGTGGAGATCACGTTTAAGAGACTTCTCTTGAAAAGAAAAAAAAAATCAGTTGTTTTGAGTCTTCCTCAACTGATGTTGATTCTGTTGTTTACAAGCCCGTTCGGGCTGAAGGTGATGGAAGACTAATGCTTATTATAGATGACGAGGTTATGGAAATTGAAGATTCGCTTGAGGATGATAGGATAGAACCTCCTCTAGTTAAAGACCCTGTACACACTGAAGGATACATTTCAAATGATGGGTTTTCCTCCAAGAAGGCTGATTTAGAGAGCTTAGAAAGTTTTCTTTCACAATGTTTCTCTGTGTTGTTTCCTTATGGTTAGTTATGATTTTGCACATATTCTAATTATGAATTATATGTGTGCACTTCAGTGAATTGGGTACTCAAGGTCCTATTGTGTTTCGTTCCTAGGCATTTCAACCATTTCCTCCAATCATTGCTTTCTAGAATCTTCTACTCTATGATGCATTGTCCCTTAAGAAATTCAAGTATCTGGATGCCTTAGAACACAAAAAGAAAAAAAAAAGAGGGGTTGGTACTTATCATACATGCATGCTTGTTTTAAAAGACCCTGTAGACTTTCCTATATTAACTAATAAATAATTTTCTTAGGTCTGATTTAGGTCGTGTCTAGGTTGAGTTCATTATAATATTTTATAAGATGGAACCACATGTGGTAACTTGTCATTTATTGATTGATGGAGGATGTGAGCTGGGTAAGACAGAAGTTGCATTAGACATTTTGCGGTTGATGGGTGAGAAGGGTATTTTACCGAATGGGGTTAATTGTACTTTGTCGATTAAAGCCCATTGTAAAGAAAGTGAGATTTAAATTATATATGTATATACATGATATAGCTCGCTTAACTCTATCGCCTAGTTTGCTTACTCGGCTTCGCCATTTGAGGTGTGCATGTAATAATTGTATTGAGTTTAGTACTGAATGAGACCATGTCAAGATGCGAGTGTAGTCAATGTGAGTCTCCACCATGGCCGGTTCTTGGGTCCTAGTGTTATAACTGGAGTATTTTCCTAATTGCAAACTACTAGCTCTCGGACACAGCCTCGTTGCGAATGAGTCAGCCTACCACCATAGTGTAGTCACGCTATTTTGGAGTGGAGAGTAATATAAGAGAGCCTTCAAGGTAAGCGAATTTGTTACACTAGAACTCAAGAATGGGGTCTATGTGGTTAGTTATAAATGAGGACCCGTATTCCTTATGTAGACCTAAGATCCTTTTTGCTACCTTACATGGATAGTTAAGATAAAGCTTACGATGTCATCCCGCGGCTTTTCTAGGGTCACCATCCCTTCTAAACCCTAGAGAGAACTCTCCCATTCTAGATTTACTCCAAAAACCCATCTTAAACCCCCTTCACAAATCCAACACTAAACCCATTTCATTTTTCCAAAACATTTTCATCAACAATCCATTTCCTTGCCAAGGGAAGTGGCATTCCTAGCAACTGTTGCCTCCTTCTCCATTCTATGATTCTTTCCCTCATAAAAAAAAAAAAAAAAAAACACCCCCACCCTCGTCCGACCCAGAAGATTAGAAGCTTAACATACGGATAATTAGTAGTTCGTTTTGAGTCAGTTAGGACTATTTCCATGTGTTGAAGGATAATTAGAACTTTTGCTTGACTAGGTTATATTTCTCTTACATTTGGAATATCTATGCTGAAATCCATATTGTAGGATGTAACTGGCCATACTAATGACACTTTGAATCCAATATGTATGTATGGATTATCTTGAAATTTTCTTGTTGCCTTGTGAATGTTTGTATGTATGATTGCCTTATTGCGTCCTTATTAACATTATTAACACTTCAAACCACCAGAATACTTTAAAAAATTTGACTATTCCTTCATTCTTGAAATTTATGAAACTAAAGTACAATCTACTCTTAACCCACTAGACCTGAGATCGAAATGGTGATATACATATAAGATTTTATACTACTAGAAACCTTTTTAAGATAATCATTTGACCATAAGCACCATGGGAGATTTAAATCACTAAGTTAGACAAGAATTAAAATGAGAACTCTCTCGGATCAAGACCCAAAGGACAACCTTATAAATAAGAGATTTAAACATTCCAATAATAGCCGTTTCCTAAATATTTAGATTGATCGAACTACGGAATTACGGAAGTATATACCTGCGAAAAATTCGCGGCTTGACTCAATTCTAAATCCTGGGCGACTACCAATGGACTCACTGCTTTGACCGAGCAGAAGACCAGGCTCCACCAGGACGAAGAAGGGATACGATGAGCCTTTTACCCTGGTTAGGTAGATGATCGACGTATCAGGTTCAAGCCTACTACAACCGTCTCTCCGTATTGGTCTACCATTGAAAATAAATATTTTTACTCTAGATAGAGGAAAACCGTCGCCATGAATCTAAATCTTTATAAATAAATTTTAGTAAACCATCAGGGTGAAAAAGTTTTAAGGGGGGTAGACTAAAATGAGCCAGCCTAGCATAGATAGTATACACCCTACCATGCATATAAACTTGAAATCAACAAACCTAGGCAAATGAAATAATGAAGTCCTTACTTACTACCCTTAGGCAATTTCGGGGACGAAATTGTTTTTAAGGGGGGTAGATTGTAACATCCTTGATTTTCACTATTTTGAATTTTTAAAAATCCATCAATTTTTATTTTTATTTTTATTTTTTTTATTTAATTAGCCTAAATATTACTTAATGACCATTAGCACTAAATGTCAGTTTACACAGGGTGTACCAGTGAAGAACCGCATAAGTCCGGTAAATCATGTAACGTCCCGTCCAACCAGAACAGTATACTGAGGCATCCTCGTAGGATTTGCCGCAGGATCATTTGTTTAAACTACTCATGGTTTGGTGCCATAATTAAATTAAGTTAGGATTAGCCCATTAGAGTAGACCAGTCGGGTTGTGATTGGGCCAAGTGCGGGCCGTCAAGCCAAATGGCGTGCGGGCTATACCGCGACATAGGAAGGTCAGAAAATTATAAAAATTGAGGGGAGCATAGATCTCACTGGGCTTGGGGACCATCGCGGACCACGGACCCAGTGGACACCCAGAAGTGTAATCTGGCACTTGCCAGATGCGCCCCACCAATGCTAAAATTGGAATCTGGCACGTGTAAATAAAACTTAAATGTAAGACATTTCAGCCATCATATTTCTTCATAATTTATTATGAGGGTCTAATGTATTTTTCTACACCCGCCCACAAAATCTGGGTCCCGATCGTGGCACGGTGGTCGTTAATCGCAAATCAGACCCGTGCGACCAAACCCCATATCCGATCATCCCTAAATTTTGCGTGGCCCTTCATCGGGTCAAAGAACACCTATCCTATAAATTTCATGGTCAGAGGACCAGCAGAACTGCCTCGATTCTCCAAACGAGATCTAGACCACTCGTTGGTGGACCACTAGATCCAAAACTATAGAATAATGTCCATCCCATTGGGCTTGACGTCCATCACGAGAATCGGACCTAGGTACGGTCCAGAACCGGTCAACTTGAGCTGAAGGACGAGTGCATGAGAAGTGCAAATACCCTAAAGGAAGGAGTTGGAACTTAAGTGAATTGAGTCGTCCATTCTTATGCAAAGTTGAGGATTTCGAACCGTCTGTTTGCGACCAAACTTTACCCATGGAGTAAGGATATTTCCCTTCTCATATCCGTATAACCGCGGCCCTGATCGACTATCGGTGACCGTTGAACAGACTTCTTATCATATCTGTCGATCGGCGCATCCAAATGGCGGGCCGATCATATTCATACGTAGATCATCATTAGGGCTAGCTATCTTACGGTGTATATTGACTTGTACACCTCATAGTGGGCCCTAGAGGCTAAAAAGACCCTCTCATAGGTCTAGTATAGTGAAAACTCATCCCTTATGGTCATTTACACCAAACCTGAGTCTATATAAAGGCCTCATTTGGGGCACCCCTCTCCCCATACGAATTTGCCCTAGAGAAAGGAAAGAGAGAAGAGAGAAAAGAGAGAAAGGGAGAAGAGGAAGAGGAGAAAGGAGGAGAAAGAGAGAGGAAGAAGAAAGGAAAAGAGTATGTGGTAGGAGGTGGGGCCCAAGGAAGCTCAAACTTGCAAACTCTCTACCCATTCTTCAAGGAAACCTCCACCAAACCCACCCATGCCAAGAAGAAGAGGTAAGAATCGTATATTTCCTTTCAATAGAGCAACTTAGTGTAGATTTATAGGCATTAATGTTGTCTTCTTGATTTTGATTTAGGAAATGGTGGTTTTACCCAAATCCCCAAACCCTAAGATCTCAAAGAATGGAAATCTCATCTTAAGGTGCGGACTATTACTCTTAGGTGACCTAGCACCAATTTTAATATGAGATTAATGATTTTGATTGCTTGAATGTTATTTTTGAAAGCCTAGGGAATCCTAGAAATTGTATGTTGGTTGAAATGGTATGGATTTATATGTTTGACTCTCTCTCTCATGATGTCGTTTATATTTCTCACATGATTCGATGTATGGATGATCATATACTCATGCCGTGTTGATTTTTATACGTTGTTGCTTCATATTTCGTATGATTTCATTACTCTTGTGTATATGATTTCTCAACTTGGAGGAAGTGTTAACTTCCTCAATAACCCACACCACACACATACACTTTATTTATAATATTAATGATTTGCTTGTAGAAAAATTTGAATTGTATGTTGAGTAGCATGAGATCACGGTGTTGAATATGCTTGATGCGGCATTGGTAGTTGACATGCTATAAGTCACTATTCCTACCCTTGGGTTGGTCAGGAACATGAGGAGAGCGAAGGCGGTTCCGTTGGTAGGACCACCTTGAGGCTAAACCCATAGATTTGGACGAGTATGTGTGGGCGGCAGTAGTCAGGCTACATGGGTCGCTTGTACCCGATGTCGTTCCGCCACATACTTGCCTGAGCTCGTGCGGTTTAGTCCACTGGCTGACCCACCTGGTTGTTAACCTTGTTTGCTCACATATGTATGGAAACTGAAACACCCTACCACCGTTGTAGCCCATTGATACCGGATGGAATATTGATCCACAGTCTCGTGAGCCGGGCATGGTGGAATGGGACATGGTGTCCGAGCTATCGGCCTACGCTGGGGTGACGCGCCTCCCCGTAGTGACCGCAAGCGACCCCACATTCAGCACCCCCCATGTGCTTGAAGTCGGGGATGGGGGAAACCCGACGGGGTCAAGGATCGCGGGGTCTCGGCCTCACACATTGGGGGGTCTTGGCCTCGCAACTAGTTCAGGGCATTTGATACGTGGGGTGTATCAGATTCCCAAATCTGCTGGATGAATGGACTTAACTAAGAACCTGGTTAACATCATCATTGCATGGCATTAGCTAGGTTGGCGACTCGGCAGTCGAGGTCGCACTGAGGGAGTGTTGCATTGGCGATCGTTAGATGTTGTCGCACGAGGGAGCGTTGTGGTGAGGGCATACATCATATCATCCTGCATCCATGCACATTAACAAGACTAGATAGATGTTTATGATTAATTGCTTTTCATTAAATTCTTATTATAATTGATGCTTATTGCAACTTAAGGCTAATGCACCCACTGAGTTGATCACTCACTCCCACTCTGGGACGGTGTTTTAAAACACCAACTAGACTCGTTCATAGATGCAGGTGATACAGACTTCGTGGAGCCTGACGATGCGAGCCTTGAGGAGGAGGACAAGTTCTCTTCTTCCAGTTGATGAGCAGGACCCCGTCGGATCAGTAGACGGGTCATTGGATCGTCGAGCAGCGGCTCAGCTTTATTTCTTTGAACATGTCATTCTTTTTATGAATTTTGTTGGGCATCACCTTGTGCGCCCGTTTGTATTCTTTTGGTCATGTGTATATATAGATATAGTTGTTTTCCTTCCATTTCAGTAGACTTGTGTGGTTGTGCTTCATGTTTCAGGAAGTTCCAGAATGCGCATTTAGACTGGATTAATCGCATATTAATGAGAACTGGATATAAGTGACCCCGGGAACTCGGGAGTCGAGCGTATGCATGACCCCTGATTTTCAGGGTGTTACAGATAACTACTCCGAATCCATGGAGCTTCTTGGACTCCTCACAGAGACTTCTCGATTCCACGTGAAAAAAACAAGAAAAATATAAATAAATTCTATAAAATTTGAAATTTGATTGATGAATAAAATAAACGAGTTCACAACCCTTTAAATATGGATACACTAATGGTAGAGATTTCAGAATAAAACTACAACTAAAAATCATAGAATTCGCAACATAACTTACCATTTATAGATGGTCATGATGTCTACTAGTGCGCAAGGTTTTAAGCCAAAAATAGTAAGTGTCCTATTTGGCTTCTCCACGCTGTTCTCCTAATTATTCAAAGCACTTTTCGCGTTGGTCACAACTCCTAAAGCCCAACAGATAAATAGTTATAATCAAACTAAAACTTAGTATTTATAGTAAAAACAGAATTAAAATAGGAAAATAACTGTCGATCTGATGGTATTTTGCAAATCCGGCTTGCGTAACCCATCATAGTGGAGTTGGGTGGCTAAATTAGCTCATTCTATACCAAAATCATATATTTTACATCTGATAACTCATTTCGGATTGCAAGATACGCCCGATTTAAGGTTTGACGGTCTGGATCACTTCTGTCGTCAACAGGGCCTTTTCTGATCCATCTTGACCATGAAACTATTCGCGACCCGCTCTACATTAATATCTATGTTGTCTATCTGTCTCTACAACCCATTGTAAGATGGGATACCAAAATTACGAATACCTAAATCTCAAGTGGACCACACCACATGAAACAAGGGTGATTGAGTATCTTACCATTAAAAATTCTAAAGGACACATCGTAAGGTTTTCTTAATGTTTATTAGTAATCCAACTTGTTGATAATGTGAAGAAGATTTGTCTGAAGGAAAATTAGAAAGATTGGATTGATCCAAAACTTTTGTCGCCCACAAAAAAATTTAATAGCTATTCTTGACTGTTTTTATTCGTATGGTCCACTTGAGATTTAAATCTTCTTATAATTTAGTTTCATATCTTAAAATGAAATAAGCAACATAGATATACAACATATACATCAATGTAGGCCCCATTAGTGGTAACACTCACTAAGCTGCTACCATGGGACCCTCTATGAATGATAGCTGATTGGAGTAATAGATAGTTTAGATAATCCCATCGATCTAAACAGTGGCCTTCAAACAGGGGTAAATAAGCAAAGAATTTGGATCCTTTGCTTGTTACAAATAAGAAAAACCTGTTTTAATGTATTGTTATTGGTCCGCATCATCATTTAACTACATTTAATTAAGCAATACTAACAAAGTAAGTGATGATGTGAACAACATAGATATAGGACATATACATCAATGTAGGCCCCACACGATTAGGATAACAGTCACTAAGCTGTTATCATCCGCGAGACTCTTTATAAATGATAGCTCATTGGAGTGGCACATTTAATCCCATTGTCTAGACAATGTCCTTCAAATGGGGGTGGATGAGGAAAGAATCTAGATCCTCTGCTTGTTACAAATAAGCAAAACGTGTTTTCCTGCAATGTGATTAATCCATAACATCATTTAGTTACATTTAATGAAGTAATGCTGACAAAGTAGGCGATTATGTGGACCAATTACATTACAACAAGCAAATATTTTCTGATTTTAGTTAGAATAGAATCCGAATTTAAAAGTAAAGGGGGAAGGGGGTAATTTGGGAGCCTGTAATATGGTCATGTAAGCTAAATAAAGGAAAAAAAAATATCAGTTTGATCAAGTTTCCGTCAATCACTGCTGTTTCCTATGGCATGGTCCACCCCATGATAGAATCTGCTTCTATTATTTGATAATGCCCTGTGACGGTATTGGGTGAGGCCAGAGTATCATCTAATCCGGCCCTAGTCGAAAATACCTTCAAATCATGCCAAATGACTTTTGGATTATAAGTACACTCGAATCAACGATGCCAAACACATCCTAAACACTGGCGTTTGAAACATCGTCCATCCACAATGAGACCCACCGGTTGGACGGTTCATATTGATCGATAACCCTTCCACGTGCTATGTACGGAGTCCTACCCTGTTTCTTTCTCTTCTGTCAGTTCTACTCTATCATTTCCTATGCATTACCCTACTACTCCAAACACACTCAGCCCACGTGACAAATCGACCGACCTGATTTTCAGCCGTTCATGATCACCGCGGCCCTCGTCCGATGAACGGCCTTGATCTCATACACGTGCCGATCTAGCACGTCTTACCGCGGCAATCTCCTTTCTCCCTCCTAAATACCTCTCCTCACAAATTCAAATCTTAGAAAAACCCTAATCCTCTCTCTCTCTCTCTCTCTCTCAAAATTCCCATGCTTTTAAATCTCAGAAAACTCAATTCCTGGCAATCCAAACGCTCCATCGTCTCTCTCTGCTTTCATTCCATTCCCCTACAAAACCCTAACCCTTTTCCACAAAACCCTTCAAACGCTCCCATCTCAAATTCCAATCTCCAAACCCTAACCCTCGCCCAATACCGGCAAGGCAAATTCCACAACCTTCTCCAATCCGTCGTCTCCGATCCCTCCGTCCTCTCCGCTGCCGTCCGAAACATCACCCCAACCCCGAATTCCGACGCACCCGCCTCTGATCCCAGTTCGGATTTATTCCCAATCGAAGCCCTCTCTCTTGAGCTCCGCGCCAACGGATTTGACGTGGGATCATGTTGCGTCCGGTTGATACCCAACCGGAAGAAAGGAGAGCCGCTGGTTCTCCCCAACCTGAAACTGAAGGTCGTGATTGAGGCGGTCCGGATGGTGCTGGAAGTCATCTACGATTCGCGGTTTGCGACGTTTGCATACGGTGCCCGAGTCGGGATGGGCCGGCATACTGCAGTTCGGTACTTGAAGAACTCTGTGGAAAATCCAAACTGGTGGTTCCGCATTGAATTTCGTCAGAAAAAATTCGATATTTGCCATATTCAGAAATTGGCTTCCATCTTGACAGAAAAGATTGAGGATCGAGCTTTGGTTGATCTGATACAGAAATTCTTTGAATTTGAGGTAGTTCAGGTCGAATTCGGAGGGTGTTATTTTGGAAGGGGTTTCCCGCAAGAGAGCAATTTGAGTGCCATTCTGGTTAATATATATTTCAACGGTCTAGATCAAGAGATCCAGGATCTACGGTTGAGGATTGACAGCAAGAATCCAAAATTTGATCCCCAGGAGATTTCGGGCTGGTCCGGTGTTTTCCATAAACCTGTAAAAGTATATGCAGTCAGGTACTTGGATGAGATATTGGTTATAACTTCAGGCTCGAAAATGCTGACTATGAATTTGAAAGACCGAGTTGTTAGATTTTTAGAAGGGAATTTGGAGCTGAAGATAGATAGATTGAAGACTTCAATCCACAGCGCTGTGTCCGAGAAGATGGATTTTCTCGGAATGGAGATTCAGGCAGTCTCGCCGATGGTTTTGCATCCGCCCATGTCGGATAAGGCGATCCGGGCCCAGAAGAAGTACATCAAACGGAAGGAGGCGAGGGTGTTAGAAATGAGGAATGCAAGGGAGACGATACGGAAGAAATTGGGATTGAAGATTCTGAGCCATGTTTTCAAGAAGCTGAAGCGGTGTGACGGGTTCAAATTTGAGATGAAGATTGAGAATGAGGTTCGCGAGATTTTCGGGGTTTGGGGAGAGGAAGTTGTTCGGGAGTTTTTGGGGTCTTCCGAGGAGTGTTGGAATTGGCGCCGGAAGCTGTCCTCAGGTGATTTTTTGTCAATTAAAGCAGTCAGGGACCAGCTGCCACCGGAGCTTGTGGATGCCTATGATGAATTCCAGGAGAAGGTTGATAAGTATATGAAGGTGGAGAGAGCTTGTGAGGTCTTGGAGGAAGAAGATAAGAACGAAGAAGAAGAGAGGCAGAAATATGCGGTGAGAACAGTGGAGGATTTGACAAAGTTGTGTATGAAAGTCGATGCGCCGTTGGAGCTGATAAGGAAGGCTGTTAAGATTGCAGGGTTTACAAATTCGATGGGCCGCCCGCAGCCCATCAAGTTACTTATCGCACTTGAAGATGCCGATATTATCAAGTGGTATGCTGGTGTTGGGAAGAGATGGCTCAATTTCTTTTGCTGTTGCCACAATTTTAGAATGGTTAAAACTATTGTCAGCTACCACTTGAGGTTCTCATGTATCTTGACGTTGGCAGAAAAGCACGAATCTACCAAGCGTGAAGCGATCAGGCATTACACGAAGGATCTGAAAGTCCCTGGTGTGGGTGGCTCAGAGGAATTGCACTTTCCCACGGAACGGGAGATTAAAATGATGGGTGATAGAAATCTTTCCGACCCAAAACCTGTAGATGGGAACCTATGCATGGCTTTGATTAGACTAGCATCTGATGAGCCACCATGTCGCTGTCTGGTGCATTTCTGCGATAGGACGGATACTGTTTTTTATCGAATCCGTTTACTGCAAAATCGTCTGAATGTCGATCCATTAGACCAGAAGAAGTGGGTCCAAGGAATGGGTGCCATTCACGAAAGTCTGAACCGGAAGTGCCTCCCGCTCTGTTCGAAACACATAAGCGATATATACTTGGGCAGCATCTCTCTCCAGGACATTGACTGTACTAAATGTGTTCATCTGCAGTGAATGAAACTCTTAGCCCACATTTGGGTGGGCCTGGAATTGTATGTCACACAGATATTTTGGATGGGAACTCATTCTGTGGTTCATGTAAGGAAGGCACGTAATTCAGGATCCGCATTCTGTTTATAGTTGGTAATTCTCCCTCCCCAGTAGGTGTTTGATTTGCATGGAGAAACATATGGGATTCGTGTAGCTGGTAAGGGAAAAGCCAGAAGAGTTGTTTATCAGTTGGGGCAATGGGCCTTTCAGAAAGGAGTAAAAAATGCTTTGGAATCTGCTTCCATTTGTTCCATGTTGGGTGATGTGGAAGGAAAGAAACAGCAGAATATTCAAGGAAGAGTTCTCTTCATCGCTGGAATATTTGGAAAAAAATCAAAGCATTGTCAGTTGGTTGCTCAACTCCAATTTCAGGGGTATTCACGCCTCAGATCTGTATAGAGAGTGGTCATCGGTTGCATGAGCAAACATTCGAAGATGAAGCTGGTCACTTGATGGCTCCCTCCTGTCAGTATGCGTAAATTAAACTTTTATGGTGCTTCCTTCTGCAGTCTTGGACTGGTGTGGTTTTAAGAGATAATAGTGGTTGCATCCATTTTGTATTTTTGGGCCCTTCTATGGGGTGTGGCCCATATGGTCGAAAGCCCTATCACTTTGCGAATCAAATTATATTTTCTGTAAGATTGAGGTTGGGTTGATTATTGTTGAGGGCTTGCCTAATGTAATTCAGTCTGTGAACCAAGCAAGGTCTGATCTTTCAGAGTTCGTCCTCAACAAATTTAGATGTCTCACTTCTCAGTTAAACATTTTTTGTTTTTCCATCTAGGCAGAGGGGCTAATTCCACTGCAGGCCAGTTGTGGCTAGTGAGGGTGTAGGCATATCCCTTCTTTCTTTTCAGGAACTCCCATGTCCTTACTTTGATTCTAGGCCCATGTACTATTCAAAGTGGGTCCACAACATCAATGGTTTTGATAACTAAAAAAATGGACCCCACTTGTAGAAACTGAAAATGATATCAATGGTTTTGATAACTAAAAACGTATGCCACTTGTACAAACTGAGAACCTGAATGGTACTGCACAATCTCTTGGCCGGAACATTGTTTAATACCTCCTGCTCAAGATCTGGGTGGTTCTTCATGTAACCCCCACCTTGCATTGTGCCATGGCCCCAAAAATTAGGCTGGACCTATTCTTACATTGTGAGGCAGCTAGGGAAGTGTAGGTTAATGTTTTCAGGTAATTGATATCTCGTGTGTTCTTCTCAATTCAGTGGTTGATGTCAAGCAGGGTGAAAGGGGTCCATTCAAGATAAGGTGGTTGGTCTTGTGGATATTGCTTCTCTTGGCCCTTGTGTGGGGTATTTGGAAAGAACGGAACAGAAGCATTTTTATGGTATTCGATCTCTGATTTCAGTAGTGAAGGAAAGAATTAAACACTTCATTAGTTGGAGAGTTTGTACTAAAGCTTTTAAAGTTGTGCTTTGGAGGTAGAAGCTGGAATTTGGTCATATCTGATTGCAGCATGTTGTGAAAGGATTGACCATTGAAGCCGCCACCTCCTGTTTGGCTGAAGTGTTGATAGAAGCTCAAGGGGGAAATAATCTTGGACAATCTGGTATGAGGCAATGATAAGGGATGAATAGTAGGTGTACATTAAAGACTGGATTGGGGGGGGTGGGGTGGTGGGTGGTATGACCTATTTCTTGCAAACATGTCACATTAGACACGTGTTGCCAGTAAAATTACATATCACTTTAATATATCTATTTTATTGTTTAGTAGGTAACCCTTAAGCTACCATTAATGGTACTTCTTTGGCTAATTACAGTAGATAATGAAACATCAATCATCGATGCCTCTACAAGACTATGCACCATCTGTGAAACAGGAATGTATTGGTCCAGCAAGTTGAATATTCGTATTTAGGTTTTTTTTAATCCCTCATCTGGAATCAGTGGTCTGGATTAAAACCCTTGTAGACACTAGATAGTACTTTTTTTTCCCTACTCATGCTAATTATTGTCTATTTGTGATGTGGCAGCATCGCTCGTTGGGCATCCACTGCCAGCATTATAGGATGCAGGTATGCTGTTAATCATGAATCTGACCTCTTTGTTCGCTAGGATCAGTATAATCTATATGAGCATATAGAGGTTTGTTATCCCCCACACGCACCCTCTCTGCATGCAGCACCGTAACTTGGTGTCTGTGTTGGACATCTGAGCTGTGCATAAGAAGCCCCCACCATGAAGATTGCCATGCACGAAAATAAGGTCGGTTCACTCACCAGGCGAGCTAACATATGTAGAGGTGCATGGGGGGTAGCACAAGGTGGCCCCCACTTCAGGATAATCCATTTGTTCTCTTGCAAGTAAATACAGCACTATAATGGATATGGGCATGTAGAGGTTTGCTACCTCCACATGCACCTCTCCACACTCACCTTTCATGTAACACATGTGCAAACTAAGTTTATGTGTCAGACATCTGAGAGTGCATAAGGTGGCACCCATTGTGAAGACGACCATGCACGAAAATCAGGCCGGCCTACTCGCCAGGCAGGCTTCATATGTAGGTTAAATGCGGCTTTTAGCAACTCTTGAAT
Source organism: Magnolia sinica (assembly GCF_029962835.1). Classification (NCBI taxonomy): domain Eukaryota; kingdom Viridiplantae; phylum Streptophyta; class Magnoliopsida; order Magnoliales; family Magnoliaceae; genus Magnolia; species Magnolia sinica. The sequence goes on along the minus strand of NC_080581.1, from coordinate 4,361,861 downwards.
AGGGATGGGCTACATGATGAATGGACTGGCCTGATGTTATTGTGTTTATATCTTCACTGACCAGCCTGATTTTATCGTATTTATATCTTCACGGTGGATGACGCTTTTTTGCCAATCAATATGTCCCACACGCTTGCTAGGTGGCATGTGAGTTGCCTCTGGATACTTGTTGGTTTAAGAGGAATTTTAGGATCCTTGAGGTTTTCCGAGGTATACTTGGTTTTCAGTTTTGACTAGTGTGGGGCCAGTAATCCAGACCTTGGTAACTCTCCCATATTGGAAGATCTTTGCAACCAATCTTCGGACATTTTTCAGCTGAATTCGGACTGATGGTCTGTGTTCCATTTCAAATGTCCATTTGTAGGCCACGAATTGAAAGGTTAGGATTGTCTTATTCAAGATTTTTTGGGGCATATTCCATCCATGTTTGGATACAGCAGACCAATTGTTTGGATTGCTGAACTAGGGGCCTACTCATACCTGCAATGCATGGATCTTGCCTCGATGTTGGAGTATCGACATGATACAATCTGGAAGATCTGTTTGTCCATTTCTGTATACAGCCATTCTGGTGTATGTGAGTATTCAATTACCGCTGCCATGGGTACCTACTCGTGGCTCAGTGGTAGACCATGTGCATTTCAACACTGAGGTCATGGGTTTGAGTGCCCATTTGGTGTGTATGGGTGTGAGTGTGTGTCAAAAATAGGTATTCAATTCCTGCCGTCTATAGAATGTTGAAGAATTTTGGTTCCTTGTTTGGTTAAATGTTGTCTACTTTTGTGAAAGAAAAGTAGCCAGCCATTGTAGATTGATCTTAATATGATACTGTTTTATTGGGTTAGGCTGCATTTGGATACACAAGTGGATTAGGTTGGAACCATCACAGATGACAAATATTCTTATCTGTAGATCTATTCGATGTTGGGATCTGCAACTCAAATTAAAGCCATGAAAATCAAAATTGGAATGGGCTCAATTTGCAGAGTTAGAAGCCTTTGCACAATTTACTTATGATCTCGATAAAGCCACTCAGGATCAATTGGCAAGAGGTCAACGATTACGTGAGTTGTTGCTCAAACAATCCTAATCAGCCCTCTCAATTATATCAAAACAACAGAAAATGAAGTTTCCGGTGTTCATTTTGAGGTAGCAGCTGCTCTCAAATCACTTGTATTTCCCTTCAAAGCCCAACATGAAAGTTTTAGAATTGCAATCTTAGATCCCAGTCGGTCGATGTGAATGACGAGGGAAGTACAATTGGAATTCTATTCAATAGTGCATCTGAAGACGCCCTTAGTATTTCTTAAGAGAAATGGTATATGTTCTTTTTCTTTTTCTTTTTTTTTTGTTCTTTTCTTTTCTCATCTTCTTCCTTTTCTTTTTTTCCTTTTGTTTTTTTCCAACCATGCAGTGAGATGCTCATGTGTCTGCTCATACTGGATGAATGCTTGATATATCATGATGTAATTTTTATTAAATTTGTCGTTGTGAATGTTTAAAAATTTTAATCATGATCAGGGACTCGGAGTCAAGTCTGGCTAATTCAGGCACCGAATTTCGGGGCGTGACACTCAGTAGGGGTGCACAACGAACCGGTAGAACCATGGAACCGGACCGGAACCGATCCAACGGTCTGGTTTGGTCCGGTTCTAGACTGCACCGGTTCCGGTTCCAAAAATCCAAGAACCGTTGGATACGGTTTGGTTCCGGTTTAGGGGCTTATAGAACTGATCCGAACTAGTGATTTAAAAAAAAAAATTTAATTTTTAAAAAAAAAAAAAAAAAAAACCCTATATGTGAGAGATGGGGTTATGTTTTTGGAAATGGGCCTGGATGAAGGGCCTGTGGTCTGTCTCGTTTAAAGGCTTGATAGAGTGAGGTTTTAGCCACTGTACAAGCACAAACAAAGACAATAAGTAGGCCTAGTAAAGGAGAGTGAGATCAAGTAGAAATGGATAATGGACCAGGTGTTAAGGCTTTGTCTTTAGGCTAAATGGGCTTGCATGAATATACGTCCATTTTGCAAAGTTTTTGGACTGGATTTTACAAAGCCCGGAACCATGGAACTGATTCGGTTTTCATGGTCCGGTTCCAGTTCGGTTCTAGGGTGCTAACGGTTCGGTTCCGGTTCCGAAAATCCTAGAACCGTTAGGAACAATTCGGTTCCGGTTTCACCCCAAAATTGGACCCAACCGACCTGTGTGCACCCCTAACACTCAGGCTGATTGGGTTTAGCCTGTTATAAGTTTGGGCAGGACTTGGGCATAAGTTCTACCTTACAGGCCGTGGTTGAATAGACCTAAGTTTACTTTTTATGGTTCAAAATTATTTTTCCCATGATACTTCTCTACATCGAACTTCATGATAAATGCCATAGATACCTTAACTTTATATTTGATATGCTTCAGAATATTATCTCTGATATCACTTGTTGGGACTTGCAAAAGCACAGAGTGAAATCAAACAAGGTAATCATAATCACACAAGCAAATCTAATAGAGAAACTTCGAGTTTACATAGAAAAACTTTTGTAGAAAAAATTATGGCACAAAGCGATAATTCACTATGAATAACAAAGTTATAAGTGATAAAACCTTATCGATTCAAAGCCCGAAGAGAAAAACCCTATCATTTTCTCTCTTTAAAACCATCTTAAACCCTTAAGCACGTCTAGCCTTGACCCTAATCTCAATTACACTAAAATTGCACAATCTGTCAACCTGTTAAATTGATCGGTTGAGACGCATTGATCGGTTGAGTCAACCCATCGACTAGAATTTTTGACCAATGGAAAACTCTAAAAGTTGTCTAAAGAGTTTTGCCTTTAAAAAAACTAAATATTTTCAATAACCTTCGGCCTGTTACCAGACTTTGGATCAGTCGATGGCCCATGTTTTAACATAGAACTGGGGCATTTTCAATAAGCGAGACTTCTGATCGTGGGGATAATTGTGATACGTGTGACTACATCCGTGTCACACATCTGTATTGAAAACTCATATTTGGACCGTAGCATAAGAAACAATAGTAACTGCCCGCTAAAAACATCTTAGGGGCTACAAAAGATTAATCAAGAGGATATTTGTGTTGTCCCTTCATCTAGGTCCTCGTGACCTTATCAACAGGTTGGATGGAAAATAAACGTTCCAGTGAACTCCATGAAGTTTTTAATGATGAGGATTCAATCACAACTATTTCTTGTGGTGTGATCCACTAGAGCTTTGGGCCTGCTTTCAAAATGGTTGGACGGTGTGGATCTAAGGAACATACATCAGTGTGAGCTCGACAGTCAGGGGTCCCACCTACCTCACTGGATCCGGGGATCCACCGAAGCTGCGCCCGTTGGTAGGCCTCGGGAAGGTTCGATGTTCGGCGTGCCATCCCACTGTTCCTGTGACGTGTATTTTTTGGGTCCTCGTTCTAAATACGGCTCGTGATGGACGGATGGGATGGATTGCTCATGTCATGGTGGGCCTTTTTACGGAAACGGATTGGCTACTCCCCTGCCACCCGCCCGGTGGCTGTGGTCGGTGCTCCATGGCCCCACCATGACGTATGTGTTTCATCTGTTCCCTTCATCCATTTTTAAAGATCATTTATAGCTCTATCCCGAAAATTAAAGGGTATATATCTCAGGGGGACCACACCACAGGAAAACAATAGTGATTGGATATCCACCGTTAAAATCCTCCTAAGGCCCACTATACTGTTTATTTGACATCCAATCTGTTGATTAGGTCATAAAGACCCAGATGAAGGGAAAAAACAAATATCATCTTGATCCAAAACTTTTATGTCCCCCAAAAAATTTTTAATGGTTGACGTTCATTCAACATTGTTTCCTGTAATGTGGTCTACTTGAGATTGCTACATAACTCATTTTTGATCTCATAAGATAAAATGATCTATAAAAATAGATGGACGTCATGGATGAAAAACATACATCATGGTGGTGCCCACAGAGCACCTACCATCAGCCATTGGCTGGTGGCAGGGGAGTAGCCAATCCATTTCCCCTTTTCACGGGCTCCTGAACAACTTTTATCCGAAATTCGTGTTTTTACTCCTTGCTTCACTTCCAAATGCTAGTAACGAGTACGTGGGTTGCGTAGACGAGCGCTGACGGTCCTAGAACCCCCCGCCCCCTTTACGTACACACACCCCCACACACTCGCGCTGGTGGAATTTCACCGCCTATGGGTACTCGAACCCTGAGTTGAAACTCCTGAGAGTCTACCACCCGAGCAAGAGTAAGGACCCTAAACGTACCAACTATTGAAAAGTGATCACAGTTTTGTGGGCCCCAAAATGATGTATTTATTATATCCATACCGTTCATAAAATTGGAGAGCACATTTTAGAGCATGAGCCCAAAAATTATTCATATCCAACTTTCAAGTGGACCACACCATAAATATGAGTGTGACAATGATTCTCACCGTTAAAGCGTTCGTAGGGCCCACATAATGTCTATTTTCCATCCAATATGTTCATTAGGTCATACAGACCTGGTTGAAGAGGTAAAAATAATATCAGATTGATACAAAACTTCTTTGACCCCAAAGAAGGATTCAATGGTAGATGTTCAATCCCCCACCGACCTCGGCAGCGTGGTCCACTTGATATTTTGGTCTATCTTAGTTTTGTCTCAAGCATTACACAGAGCTCTCCAAATGGACGGACGGTTTGGATATAACACATACCTCATGGTGGGGCCCACATAACTTAGTGACGTCAACACACCACTGCAGTCGGTGGTGGGCAAAGATGCTGGGTGGGCCCCAAATAGATGTTTGCAAGAAATCCACTCCGTGCATCCGTTTTTCGAGCTTATGTTAGGACATTCAACCAAAAATTAGGTGTATATAATAATTAACTGGACCACATGAGAGGAAACAGTTAGAATTCAGTGAGCACCGTTGAAGCTTTCTTTTGGCCAAAAAATTATTGCTTCAGGCTATCTTTTTATTTTGTTTTCACTTCATCCCATTGGGAATTACCTTATAAACGGTTTGGGTAACTTATAAACGGGAGTGCAGAGGTTTCGAAAATCTGTGAGCAGATTAGCTACATACAGCATCGTAGCTAATATCGTGACTTCACCAAGTTCTGTGGGGCCCACCATGATATATGTGTTGTATCCACACTGTACATCCATTTTTAGAGATCATTTTAGTTCAGGAAAAAAATAATGACTCAGATCCAAATCTCAATTGGAACACACCATAGAAAACAGTGGGGACAGTGGCTACCACCGTTGAAAACTTCCTGGGCCTACCATGATTTTTATTTTGAGATCTAAACCGTTCATAAGTTTAAAAAAGCATGGAATAAGTGAAAAAACAAATATCAGCCTGATTGAAAACATATGTTGTCCCCGGGAATTTTTTAATAGTAGGCATTTAATCCACTGTTTGATGTGGTGGGGTTTACTTAGATTTTTATCGATTCATTCTTTTTCTCCTCACCTAAAATGATCTCTCCAAATGGATGGACGGTGTGGATACAGTATATAGATCATGGTGGGCCACAGAACTTGGTGACGTGATATTCACACTGACGAGTGACGATGTCAGTAGCTAATGTCAGTAGCTAATCCCCGTCCGGAAAATCTTCCATGCGCCCTCTCCCAATACTATTAAAGCTTCTCTCTTCCCAAGTGGAAAAAAACAAGAGTAGTTTCTTCATCTTGCAACAGCTTTCCTCTATGGATTTTAGCAATCGCTGAAAACCCTTTCCGGCCTTTTTCCCTCCTTCTATGTCTCGTCTTCTCATCAATCGCTTGCAGATCTTCAAAATCCGGTAAGAATTCTCTCTCTCTCTCTCTCTCTCTCTCTCTCTCTCTCTCTCATTCATTTCTCTTTTTTGCATTTCTTTCTCTCTCTATCTTCTCTTTGTTTTTCTCTGTCTCATTTTCTCAATCCATCGCTGGCAGATCTTCGTAATCTGGTTAGCATTCTCTCTGTACGGCATTCTCATCAATCGCTACAAGATCTTCAAAATCCGGTTAGAATTCTCTCTCTCTCTCTCTCTCTCTCTCTCTCTCTCTCTCTCTCTCTTTTATTTTCTCATCAATAGCTTGCAGATCTTTAAATCCGGTTAGAATTCCCTCTGTCATTTTCCTTTTTCTTTTTCTTTTTTAGATATTTTCTTTCTTTATTTCTCCATTATCAAATTCTTCCGATCTTGATTCTTTATTTCTTTCAAGAACAAGAAACTCGTTTTAATTCTCTTTGTATTAGATCTTTCTCACTTCTTTGTGGCGTTCGTAGTCTCTGGGGACTGCTTCTGTTTCCGTGTTTGATGAGTTTGGATTCTGATTTCCCTCTGTTTCTCTCTCTCTCTGGAATCGTAATGTCTTTTGGAGTATTGTGCATATTTTATGTTGATTCTTTTGTTGTGTCTTAGAGATTTCGTTGCGGATGTGTTTTTTTTATGGCCTGGGCGTGAGATCATTGATGAGCCCACGTCTATGTATGGTCGGATAATCTGAAGCATCCACCTGGTGCTCCCTACCCTGTTTTGCTCACAGAACTGATATTAACGTAGTGGGCATTGAGAAAGAGGCGATCACCAGCTGCTTCTCAAGAATATCCCTTGAATCCACAATGAAAGAGAAAATCTTAAAAAACGAGAGAAAAAGATTGATCTATTGATGAAAAGTGTTGCTTATAACATATCGAAAGCTTTAGTTTGTGCAAATGGGGCCCCCTCCAGCCCGAATTTGTGCAATCTTGGCCCTTCATTGAGTTGTTCTTTATCCATCCTACATCAGATATCTGCGAATGGGTTACTCCTCACTTGACATTTGAAAATGGAGGATTCGACAATCAGTGGACCATCGTTGTTCATTTGTTTTTACTCCTTGTATGTCGAGACGTCCACAGTAGGGCCGTTCAGGTGGACAGTTTGGATCATCTGATCATTCAGCCATGTGGGGGCTGACAACCTGATGTTGCTTTTTGCACTGTGAGGTGTCCACAATAGTCCTCCAGAAGGATGGTTTGGATCACATGATCATGCATCCATGTGGGTGATGTCAATGGATGGTTCAAGCAATGAACTCAAGCATGACAGCCGCAAACTGTAAAACAATTGTTCAATTGATGATTGTGATAATTTGGATTTGTAACTGTGATATTTACAATACTATACGGATTTTAATATTTTTCTGTCACCTTTACACTTATTTGAGCTTTCTTCTTCTCTTATTGAGTTTTTATATGGCTGAAAGTGTGCTAGTTTAGCCCTGTTCTGAATTTCCATGTTGATCTTTATTTGTATTTTTAGTATGCTGTACTGTGGCATGATTGGTAGGGCTGTCTATGGGTGTGGTTTAGGTCCTGTCCTACAGAACCCTTACCTGGGCTAATCGGGTTTCTAGCCGAGTCCGGGTCCGTGTCCAGTTCTTAGACTTGGATACAGGTCTGCTTGAGGTTTCAAGTTGAGTTTGAGATAAATAACAGCATAGTGTGTAACATAGTCTCCCACAGAAAAATCTATATATATATATATATATATATATATATATATATATATATATATATATATATATATATATATATATATATATATATATATATATATATATATATATATATTTTAGGGTTACAAACTCACACGGCCAAGGTCCCCGCATGCGACGCCGAATAGGCTCGCTAGGCACGAAAAGGGAGGCAACAAAGTCTTGCCGAAGCAAAGGCCACGCAGTGGCGTGAGATGAGCAACCGAGGGCATGCGATGGCCTAAGAGGGGCACATGAGGGATTGCAACGACATGCGATGCCATGTGGCAAGATGCGCTAGCGTGGGAGGGGCACACAGGGCAAGCGAGGCCACACGAGGCCATGGGAGGGGCACACGGGGCATGCGAGGCCACACAAGGCCATGGGAGGGACACATGGGGCACTAACTCAACATTGGCTTGCGAGCGTTGATGTAGGTGGGGCCCATTGATGTTTCTGAGAAATCCACCACGTCCGTTTGTTTTTCCAACTCATGTTAAGGAGTGGGTATAGATGAGGCTGATTTCTAAAATGATCTGGCTCATTTTTGGGCCCACCCCCTAAAATGACCTAGCTAAAATGGTGGATGGGGTGGATTTCTCAAAGACATCACGGTAGGCCCCCGACTTCTTCAATGTACTTGAATGGAAACCAGAGAGAGGTAAAGAGTAGAGGTGTACACGAGTCGAACCGAGTCGAGCTGTACCGGCTCAGTCACTAGCTGACCTTAGCTCGAATTCGACTCAGCTCGGTCCTCGAGCCTGATTGGCCGGCTCGGATCGGTTCGGTCAACAGCTCAGGCCAAATCAAGCCCAGGTCAAGTCGAGTTAGCCTGTGCAGCATTTTCACAAACACATGGACTGCACCTTCAACTGCAGCAGCAATTTTATAGGTATTTCATCAAACACCTTGTAGGCAATATCAAAATCAAGAAAAAAGGTATTTGCTTCATATACATACCTTCCTTGCCACCCGCCGATACTTCATTAAGTCATTTCATCAAACACTTGGTGAGCAACATCAATATCAAAGTAATGAGTCACCGAACTCTTTCAATCCGAGTTTGATTCGAGTTGGGGTTCAATTTGAGTCGAGCTCGAACTTTTTCAAACCGAGTCGAATCGAGCTTTTTCAAGCTGAGTCCAGCGAGCTAGCTGAGCTAACTCGGTTCGTGTACAGCCATAGGAAAGAGTGTTTCAACAACGGGTGTTCAATATATGTTTTTTCTTTTTGTGTGGCCCACTTGAGTTCTAGATCTTCCTAATTTTTGGGGCAACATCCTAAAATGATCCAAGGAAACTAGTTGATGGGGCAAATTTGTCAAAAACATCAATGTGGGTCCTAAGTGTTTCAACTAGGGAATGTTCAAGCTCCATTGTTCCCTACTGTGTGGCCCTTGAGTTTTGAATATGCCTAAATTTTGGTTTGTAGTGCTAAAATGATCTGAAAAAATTGATGGACGTGATGGATTTCTTAGAAACATTACGATAGGCCCCACAATTGTATTAATGGTGGGACTTCAATAACCCCAGTGTTTCCTGCTGCGTGCCCCATTTGAATTTTGGATCTGCTTCATTTTTGGGCTCACATCATAAAATGATATAGTGAAGCTGTTGGATGTGGTGGATTTCTCACAAACATAATAGTGGGCCCCACAATTGTTATAATGGTGACCATTCAGTGTAAGGGTGCACACGGGTCGGTTCTGTCCGGTTCTGGGGTGAAACTGGAACCGAACCGTTCCTAACAGTTCTACGATTTTCAGAACCGGAACCGGACCGTTAGCACCCTAGAACCAAACCGGAACCGGACCGTGAAAAACGGTTCAATTCAGGATCGGTTCCACGGTTCTGGGCTTTTAACAATATACACCAGTTTTAATTTCTGAAAAGTGGAGCATGCATGGCGTGACATGAATTGGAGATACAAACTACATGCATGTGTTAGCACCTTTTGTTTAGTCTGCCACTTTTTTAAGTGGCTTTAAGCCAACAAAGACAGAGTACGGTGTTAAGGTTCTTAAGAGAAAATGTAGGATCCTTAACTTGAGGGTTTGAACAATATACAATGATTTTTTTATTATGAAAAGTAAGGCCCATGTTTTAGAAGTTTAAATCACTCATTGAAAATGTCCTCGACATGACAAAAGAGAATACAACAACAGCCCATGAAAATTTCCAAAATTAGCCATTGAAACCTTCCAAACCTGGATGTTTTTGGCACATAGTCCATGCATGGTGGAATGCAAGAGATCAGTGATCTGGATGACTGATCCATTTGGGCGCCATTTGTCAGTACTGAAAACCCAAATATACTGAGCGAAGCCTGAAGTTAAGGATCATATAATTCCTCATTAGAGTAATCTTCTCAAGTGTGACAGCAGGAAAGATGCAACATAGGTGAAAAAAGGATCGGTTCCATGGTTCGGATCCACGGTTTGGATCAACGGTTCGGTTCACGGTTCGGTTCGATTTTACATGGCCCTAAATCGGAACCGAACTGTATCCAAGGTTTTTGGAAATTTTGAACTGGAACCGAAACCGGAACCGATGCAGTCTAGAACAGGACCAAACCAGACCATTGGATCGATTTCGGTCCGGTTCCACGGTTCTACCGGTTCGATGTGCACCCCTAATTCAGTGCCCATTGTTTTGTGCCGTGTGGCTCATGGGAGTTTTGGAATTGGCTCATTTTTGGGGATGTGGATTAGCCATTTACAGGTGTTGAGTAGCGAGACTCTCTACTGAAGTGTCGTCACCATGTTCTGTGGGACCCACCATGATATATGTGTTGTATCCACACCATCCATCCATTTTGAGATATCAATTTAGGGCATGAGACAGAATGAAACAGATCCATAGCTCGAGTGACCCACTGCAAGAAATAGTGGAGAGAGTGATGCCCACCCTTAAAAATTTCTAAGGGCCACAAAAGTTTTGGATCAAGCTGAAATTTGTGTTTTCCCTTCTTTCATGTCTGTCTTAACTTATGAACACGTGGGATCTCAAATAAACATCACAGTGGACCTTAGGAAGGTTTCAATGGTGGGCATCACTCTCTCCACTTTTTTCTGTGGTGGGGGTCTACTCAAGCTTTGGATCTTTCCCAGTCTTTCTCTCATGCCATAAAATGATCTCTCCAAATGGATGGACAGTGCGGATACAACACATACATCATGGTAGGTCCCACAGAACTTGGTGAGGTTACTTTAGTACCGAGTCTCGCTGCTCAACCTGTCACTCCATCAATATCTAACGTCCCATTTTTGGGCTCAGGCCATAAAACTTTCTAGCAAAACTAGTGGATGGGATGGATTTGTCAGAAACATCAAGGTGAGCCTCGATTGTGTTTCAATGACAGGCGTTCAATTGCCATCGTTTCTTGTCATGTCGTCCAGTCAAGTTTTGGTTCTGACTCATTTTTGGGCTCACGCCCTAAAATGATACGGAGAAACTGATGAATGGGTGGATTTGTCACAAATATCATGGCGGCCCCACTTAGGCAATCCGTGTCTCTTTTGGTGTGTTTAGCTACCCTTAAAGTCCATCTCTCTCCCGATGACTCTTTTCTCTCTACTCTATGCAAGAAATCCTCCCCACTCTCTCAGCTCTGTCATCTGATCATTTGCGGGGCCCTAGTATTGATGACTTACGTCTCAATGATCACAACTAATGGACGATCCTATCCATTTGATGTGTGGCCATTAAAGTGAAGTAGGAAAACAAAAATAGTTTAGAAGTACAAATATGTAGTGGGCTAAATTGTCCATAAAGTAATCAATAAGATTTTGTCGACGGGTTTTATTTTTGAAACGTACTCCATCTTTCTTGATGCCAATACATGGGTGGACCCTATCGATGCATCACTATTCTCACATCCACCTTTGAAACCTTCCTAGGGCGCACCGGCATGTTTATTTGTCATCCAACTTGTTTATACGGTTACACAAACCTGGATGCAGGGAAAACAAACTACTGAGATATGCATGCTCTTTGTAATCATATTCCCATATATCACCCCAGGGTGAAATGAAATGATTTATTTAATAGGATTAGTGGAAGTAACAGATTGAGACACTCAACAGAAAATTCAATCAGAAAGATGAATAATCCATAATCAGGAGCTCGCACTTAATAATAACGTGGTACATTTCATAGCCATCCAATCTTTTTGATTGGATGGTTGTTGGGTGTGACATGTGAGGACCATTCTCAAGGTGTTCTTCCCACCAAATTGAAAGTGCAGAAGGTGCCATTGCAATATCTTGTGCAAGTTTGATGGGGACCACCGCCATCGAGAACCAGTACACCCATTGCCAAAAGTGCAGAAATTACCACATGGTCTGGGCAAACTTGCCTGTACCACATGCGGTGAGCCCCACCAGACTCTTTTCCAAGATTTTTTGGATTCTACCCAAAATTGTCATTTTTTGGTTGAAGTGCTCATGTGGTATGCATGATGATGTTGTTATGCAGATTCTTTCCTGTGGGTAGGGGAAAGGTCTTAATGTCAAAGGATTCTCCATCATTCTCTTCATCCAGAAGCTCACGAAGGTCATTCCTTGAAGAATCATAGCTAGATATTCACGTTATTTCTGGACTAATGGCAATGTCTGATGAACTGGAAAACTCTGGCAAATTGGTTGTGAGGCCTGAGCAGCACGGATTGATGGAAGACTCTCGTGGTGCAAGGGTAGATTCAAACAAGCTAGACGAAGCAGCGTCTAAGAAGTCTGATGTTCAGGAAGAGGAAGTTACTACTGGAGGGTTCCGAGAAAGCAATGGGGACCGAGAGAGCATGAGAGCCCCAGATACAACAGAATCAGGCACAGCTAGAGGTGAAAATGCTGATCCATTTGAAAGTATTGAGGCACATGATCATCACCAGTTTGAGGAAAAAGAATTCAAGGCTAAGATTACATGTGGCAACAGACTTATAGGGTACAGGAAATATAAAGTGTTATCTTTTGACATGAATTCCATAAAAAGAAATGAGGTTACCAGTGGAGGTACTGAATGTGTAGGTTTAGATTGGCTGGATGGTTTAGACGGTGCTCCCAACGGATATTTTCCACAAAATGGGAACTCTTCTCAGCTGAACAAAACAAGACCTCTGTTTCGGCTTTTTGCTGTTAAAGATGGCCACGCTGCTTTTGAGGAAACCCAACCGGTGCTTCCAACCCAAGGGCCTGGAATTGTATCATGCGATAATGGGGGCTTTGTGAACCAACAAAGGGACGGTTTCCCTGGTGTGGAAGTGGTCTCTCCATTCAAGAAAGGGTTGCATGAAAAAAATGTTGATCGGCTTGAGAAACCAGATTGTCAATTGGAAAGTACTGGGGAACATCATCAGTCTCAATCTGATGATGTTGGATTGTTTGACGAAAAAAAAAGTGGTCAGTGAAGGTGTTTTAAAGGCTAAGATTACATGTGGCGACAGACTTACAGGGTACAGGAAATATGAAGTGTTGTCTTTTGACATGAATTCCATAAAAGGAAATCAGGTTACGAGTGGAGGTACTGAATGTATAGGGCTGGATGGTTTAGACAGTGCTCACAAAGGGTATTTTCCACAAAATGGGAACTCTACTGCAAACTTGCCTACAAAAGACAACACTGTTTCTGATCAAACGGGCCCTCCCATTGCAGCCCTGCAGCTCAGTGTCAAAGATGAAAGTGCGAGAGAAAGCGAAAGTCCTGTTGCAGTAGGGGTAAGATTCCACTTTGCTGTTTAGAAGGTGTTTTTACGGTACTATAGGTTGTGTTTGGATGTTCCTGCTGCCCAAGGCAGATGGGTTGCATTCCACCCGTCCAAAACATGAGCAAGATAAGAAAAAGCGTTTACATTATCTTGTCTTGGAGCTGAAAATAATGGAAACAAGATGCATATTGTGTGCCAAAATCACCAAACACAAATGCGATTGGCAGAGTACATCCAACCAGGCCATTTCCCACTTAACCGTATGAGCAGATCTTGTGTAACTGATCTTTCTTTTGTATGCTGCAGGATGGATCCAGTTCGAGCCAAGATGGAAATGCCTCTTTCAATGTGTGTTGTGATGTTTGGGATTGGCTTCGTGGGGAGCGTGGACAGGGGTGCGTAGCCTACAGATGCAACCTTTGCTGTTGCGTCCAACAGATTATACTGAAGCTTCTGCCATCGTCTGCAGCAATTCCAGCAGAATTCTAGCCATTCGCAAGCTTGAACTCGAATTGCAGCTATATGCATGGCTGTAAACAGGAAATCCGTGAGAAATCTCATATCGTGGGGTCCTTTTTCATGGGTTGAATAATTAGCTGCATTACAATCATCTTTCGTATACATCTCATTTCTATTAGCATTTTGATATCTTGCTTTGATACTGTTGATTGGTGAAAGTAAATACATTTCATTTGTGTCATACACTTCTAAATGTCATTTTTTTTCAGTAGATGGGCTGTTTCTGGATCATTTGATAGAAATTTCAAACATTTCATTTGATTTCCTCTGAATAATACTTGGATGTACTTTTTTCGTTGTTCCTTAATATGATCCCCCTTCTTCTTTTTTTTAATCTTCTTTTTTAGCACATTTAAAGCAGGAGTTTCCTTGTTTAGGGCCTCTATTTGATTTATGAACTCAGTGTTCAAGTTGTGCCTGGGTCTAAGTTGAGCAAATTCAAGTTGGGTTAGGTCGGTTGGGAATGATCACTTGTATTTGGGTTGGATCTACTTGGGTTGGTTAGAGTTAAGAGGATTTGGTTTGGGTTCAAGTTGGGTATGTGGTTCAGTGATGCAAACCGTTGATATGATGGCCCTTGCTGACGCACCCAAAAATTGGAACCAAGCTATTGAGCGTTTAGCCTTTTCTTTTCACCCTCGACTTACATCTGTACACGAGACATTGTTGGTTGGTCAATGGCATGATGTTAGCCTGTAGAGAACATGACAGGAATGGGAGACCTGTACACGTGAAGTCGGGCTGAAATAACTAAGACCAGAGCCCAGCCCACGTGCCTAGATAATAGGCCCACAGATGAATTTAGGGCTGTACACGAGCTTGGCTCGATCTACCTCGACTTGACTTGAATCGAACAACGACTTGAGGCGAGCCAAGCTTCATATGACCCAGCTTGTTCTGAAAACAAACCAAGTTCGAACATAGTAGAGCTTGACTCGACTCCAACTGAGCTCGAATATATATTATATTATATATATTATTATATTTAAAAAAATTTTAAAAATTAAAACTTCAACTTCAACCATATCTTTTCTTACCATTTCCTCTCTCTCTCTCTCCCTGCCACTAACCCGAGATTGACCCTTCCTCTGCCCAACTTGTCTCACTCCAATGGTAAGCTCAAGGCTGAGTGCGAGCTTGATCTCGAGGAGAGCAAGGATGATCCAAGCCAAGCTTGACCCACCCCGACTCCACTCGGCTCAGCTTGATGTACAGCCCTACAGATGATCCAGGCTCTCCATGCCGGACGGTGCCCTCTTTAGTCCCAGGGCCTATTTGGGGTGTGTGTGAAGAAAGGAAAACGAGATCATGTCCACTCTCTGGATGTTTTGTTTTATACACAGCCTTATATCTGCCAAAACTTCGTTCGAGAATCGTATAATTTAATCAAATGGACTACATCCACACCGTCCACTGTGGATGTAGCAACCAAGTCTGTGGGGCCCGCTGTGTTGTAAATGCAACATCCACACCGTCCATCATGTACTACCCTTGATTTTAAGCCATAAGGAGAAAAATCAGCTAGGTCCGCAGCTCAAAGAGGCACACCACGTCGAATGATGGGATGGGATGCCGACCATAGGCATTTGTGCGGTGCCACCATGGTGCACATCTTTCATCAAAACCATTAAGCAGGAGCTTGAGGCAGGCTGCACCATATGAACCTGACTGAGGAAGTGGATTGAGTGTGCTGCACGCGGCCCAACTGGGATCCCACAACACCAACTTGGTACTGCATGCTATCGGAAAAGTTGATATGTGTGCTTTATTCATTTTTCCAGCTCATTTTAGGTCGCGAGCTAAAAAAAAAGGAGTCATATGTCTCAGGTGGACTACACCAGTGAAAGACCGCCCACTATTAAGAACTGAGCCACAAAAGTTTTGGATCAGATTTATGATTTCCCTTCATCTAGGTCTTTGTGACCTAATCACCAGGTTAGATGGCAAAAACACATTACAGTGGGTCTTAAAAAGTTTTTAATGGTGGCCATTCAATCACCCATGTTTGTTGTTGTGTGGTCCACATAAGATTTTGATGTGCCGCATTTATTGGTTCATGCCATAAAATGAGCTGGCAAAATGGATGGACAGCGTGGATAAAACATATACATTAGGCCCACAGAGGTATTCGATTAGCAGACAACACTCCCACTCGGACCCGAATGGAGTGCTACCCACGTTCTCTCCCGAGCTCAGCACAGGCTGGGGCTACGATGGGCTGCCATGATTTATGGCTTTATCATACCCTTCATTTTTTTTCATATCATTTTAGGTTATAAGTTTTAAAAAAATGAGGCTTATCTAAGGCTCCAGTGGACCACCTGACATGAAACAATAATAATAATGACGCCCACTGTTGAAACCTTGCTAAGGCCACGCAGATGTTTATTTGCTATCCAACCTTTTCATAGGGTCATGTAGCAGAGCAAATGAAATACTACGGGTTTTCAAGGGCCGTGTAAGAATTCGGCTCCTGAATTCTCAGGTGTCATGGGTGCCCTAATGGACTTCAGATTTTAAGTACGTTTAGATGATCTCATAAACAATGGAGAGTTTAGCAGAGCATAAAGCGTAAGTAAGTCATAAAGCAATATCAAGTGTCACTAAATATAAAAATATCCAAACACAAATCTAAAATCATCTAAATAGGAAACTAGTGTCACCGATACATGACCCAAAGCGACTAGAGTCCTGGCCCATACCCTGCGGTAGCCCGAACTCAGATTAGAAGGATCCGCCGAAAGTCTGGGAGTAGAGAAGCTCCTCTTCCCTATCCATACTCACCTCGCTCGGCTCGTCGAGCTCCGCTTCACCTGCATCTAGTAAAGGGTCTGGTTGGTATTTTAAAACACCATCCCAGATTGGGAATGAGTAGCTAACTCAGTGGTTACTATTAGCCTTAAGTTACAACAAGCATCAATTATATGTTGAATTTAATGAAAGACATACATTCACAGATCCCTAACTAATATTGTTAATGTATATGCATGTATTATGATATGATGCATGACCTCGCAACAACACTCCCTCGAGCGACTTCATCTCATGGTCGCACATGATCAACACTCTCTCATTGCGACCTCAACTGCCGAGTCGCCAAATACTATATAATGCGATGTATGAATAATGTTAGCCGAGTATTTAATTAATTCTGTTCATCCAGCAGATTGGGAAAACTAGTACGCCCCACGATGTCAATGCCCTAAACTGGTTGCAAGGCCAAAACACCCTAATGTGTGAGGCTAAGACCCTACAATCCTTGATCCCGTCGGATTTTCCCATCCCCGACCTCAAGCATATGGGGGTGCTGAAATGTGGAATCACTCGCCGTCACTACGGGGAGGCTCATCACCCCAGCGTAGGCCAACAACACGGATACAGTGTCTCATTCCACCATGCCCGGCTCTCTAGTCAGTGGATTGGTTTCAAATGGTTATCAATAGGCTTCAGTGGGCGAATGGTGTTCCATGTTCCATTCATGCATGAGCAGACAGGGTTAACAAACAATGGTTAGTCAGTACGTGGCCAAACCGGGTGAGTTCAAGAGAGTACGTGATGAGCAACATTGGGTACAAGCGACCCATGTAGTCCAACTACTGTGGCCCAATCGCACTCGCCCAAACCCGCTAATTTAGCCGCGGATGGTCCTACCAACGGGACCACCTTCTCTCACCTCCATTTCCTGACCAACCAGGGGGGTTTTAAAGGTATTTAATAGCACTCCAACAAATTAGAATCCATCAAATAACACAAGTAATGCTATGCATTCATACTTCTAACACAATTTCAGATTTTCTCTATAATCACAACTACTAACAATATTAAGAAATAAATGTGTATGTGTGTGGTGTGGGTTAAAGAGGAAGCCAAGCATTTCATATACCTCATAGTATAAAGAATACACAAGGGTTAGTGCATCAAACATGTTATGAGGAAAACATCGCAAGAATCAATCAAGACATGAACATACAATCATCAAATACATACCCAATCATATGAAAGACAACAAACATTCCATAGCATTTCACATTGATTGAAATGTTCAAAGTGAAGTCTTTCCTAGGTTTTCTCTAGATTGTCCAATACATCACTTAATCAAGCATAATCATTAGATTCATACTAAAATTGGTGCTAGGCCACCTAAAAATAATAGTCCGCACCTATGAATCATTGAGAGCTCTAGGAAATGAGCTAAGGTTGTCAAGCTCGCGGGTGGATTCGTAGAGATCCTGAGCCAAATGAACTTGCATTTAGGGTTATATGCAAATCATGGCTCAACACAAAATATTATAAAAAGATGGGTGCTTACCTCCCCCAATCGGTTGGAAATGGAGCTTGGAGTTGTGGATGTGAGAGAAAGGAAGGCGATTTGCTAAGGTTCCAAGTTTCCTTAGCTCCTCCACCAATAACATCCTCCTTCACTCTCTCCTTCCTCTCTTCCTTCCCCTTTTTCTGTCATCTCTTTCTTTTCTCTAAGGTAAATTTCTATGGAGAGAGGGGTGCCCCAAAAGAAGCCCTTATATAGGGCTAGATTTGGTGTAAATGGCCCTAAGGGCTAGGTTTTTACTATACTAGACCTATTTGAGTGTCTTTCTAAGCTCTAGGGCCCACTATAAGGTGTACATATTGATATACACCGTAGGATAGTTAGCCCTAATGATGATCTACGTATGGATGTGATCGGCCCACCATTTGGATGCGCCGATCGACAGATATGATTAGAAGTCTGTTCAACGGTCACCGATGGTCAATCGGGGCCGCGGCTATACGGATATGAGCAAGAAAATATCTTTACTCTACGTGTGAAGTTTGGTCGTAAACCGACGGTCCGAAATCATCAACTTTGCATAAGAGTGGACGACCCAATTCACTTAAGTTTCAGCTTCTTCCTTTAGGGTATTTGCATTTCTCATGCACTCGTCCTTTGGCTCAAGTTGAGCGGTTCTAGACAGTACCGAGGTCCGACTCCCACGATAGACGTTAAGCCCAATAAGACAGACATTATTCTATAATTTTGGAACTAGTGGCCCACCAACGAGCGGTCTAGAACTTGTTCAGAAAATCGGAGCATTTATGGAATGAATTAGGTATTGAGATTTCTCGTGGGCATTGATTAGGGTTTGGATTAACTATGTTCATAGTGTGGCCTATTTATAACTAGTGAAAGTACAGATTTGGTCATAATTACTCTAAACCATCAGTTTTAAGCTAAAAGAGTAATGGGGTTAATTTGGTCTATTAGTCAAGATCTGAGCCTTATTTGACTTGGCTTTAGTTAGATCTTTAATTTAGTGATAATTGTCTTGATTAGTTAGCGATGGATCGGTTAGATTTGGGTCCTATGTGAGTAAATCATGGGGTTATAGCTGATGTTCAAGTGATCGGGCGGATTCGTCGGCTTCCTACGGTTGATTAATCGGACTTGTGTGATTCTTTACTAGTACCACCTCTGTATAAACTAACATTAAGTGCTAATGATCATTAAGTGATATTATAAGTTAATTAATAAAAAAAATTTCAAGAATTTTTTGAAAATTCAAAACAGTGAAAATCCAAAATGCTACAGCAAAATTGACGGGTGGGGTGGATAAAACTCATACATCAAGGTAGCCCATCAGAGCTGTATCATGGCAGCGGTAATACCCAAACCCATCGTGCCATCGGGCGTGGATGGGTTGGACCCCTAATTGTGTGGCCACTAGGATATACATGACTACATCCATGCAGTTTAGAAGCACATTTTAGGGCATGAACCAAGAAATATAGTTCTAAATCTCTTATGGACCATAGTGCATGAGGCCACGAAAGATTTAGATCAAGGTGATTTTTGTGTGGTCTTTTCATCCACGCCTTTATGACCTTATCAAAAGGTTGGATGGCAAATAAACAATACTGTGAAATCTATGAATTTTTTGACGGATGGAATTCAATCACAGCTTTTTCTTGCACTGTGGCCATCTAAGATTTGGGTCAGCTTGATTTTTTCCGATAATGCCCTAGAACGTGGATATAAGGCACACATGTCACTTTGATCCCCACAGTCAGGGGTCCCACCTTCCTCGGTGGTTCCTGGGATCCACCTAAGCCACGCTCCTCGTGTCCACATGGAAACGTGGCCGCAAACGAGCAGCTCTCGTAATCAACGTAACGGAATAGGATTCTGACACGTGTTCATCTGCTATTGGTTGGATCTTGCATACCTCAGCTATATAACGAAAAACCCTAGATGTTAAGATATGAAACGCCCCTCTTCCTCTCTCTTCTCACTGATTTTCAGAATCCCTCTGGGTTTTCCGTCATTATTTGGATTGTTTTTTCTTTTTTCTTCATTCTTCTTTCTTTCTAGGCTCTATATCTGAGTCAACAGCTGGTGCCAGTCCATGGTAACCTGTCTGCCGCTTGGAGCCGATACGAACCGTCCAGTCGAAGATTGCATGAATCTCAACCGTCGGTTCATGCCACAATACCTGGCAACATTTGTTTTTTCTTCTTTTATTTTTCTATATGTTTATGATATTATTTTCCTTTTTTATTTTATTTTTTTGTAAAAAATCATTTTTGATATCTGACCCTATCACTATATGACCGAAAGTGATAGATGGTTAAGGAGAGGTGCAAAAGCCAGATCAACGGTCTGGATTGCTGGACCATATGGTTCCCATTCGTCCATATTTGAAATTCTGATTGATGGCTCTAGTTCAGACACGGGGGTTTTGTTTATTCAATAACAGACCACCTTTTGCATAGTGCCTAAAGAGATGTTGTTGCTACACGATTGTTGGAAGTGCAGATCACCGTTGCTTCCTTCGAATTTGAAGCAATCACATTCTATTTCAATCTCAGCCGTTTCTTTTATTCTATTGTTTTTTTTTCTTTTTTTATTCACCTGTTTAGACGAGGGTGATTGATTCGAACCATGGCCTTTTCTTTTTGATGATGACATCTGTTTTTCCATGCCTATTAATTATTGGACTTTATTAAATGAACGGTTATGATGCATCTACCCCGATTGTGTGGATTGGTCGCTATTCAAACATTAAACCTATTAAACAAGTGTTGACAATCAACCGTCCGCATGAAGTCCCGTGATTGGATGGACAGGATCGTTGAGATTTTGGTTATTTATGCAAGGTGGATGGATGGACCATGGACTAGTATGGTGACTGTCTTTGATTTGGCCACGTGCATCTCTTAGCGATGGGGACAGGACGGCCATGGCCTATGATCCGGAACTACAGGAAGCACCTACCGTCAGAAGCTAGGTGGGGTCCACCATAATGTTTGTGAGAAATCCACCCCGTTCATCCGTTTTGATGGCTCATGATTAGGACGGGCACTGGTGGAGATTAAAGACAATGCTCACCATTGAAACATCTGTGGATCCACTGAAGCTGACTTTTAGGATAGGCAACGGTGGGGATTAACCCAACGCTCACCAATGAAACATCTAAGGGTCCACTGAAGTGCTAATAATTTTTGTTTTCAATTCATCCCAGTGTAAATGACTGCCATGAACCGTTTGGATGGCATATTAGCTTGAAGGTGGACCTTTGGAAGGTTTCAACGGTAGCGATCTTCCTCTCCAACTTTTTTCTGTTGCATGCCCACTTTAGTTTTGGATTTGCCTGAGCTCTTTGCAAAATGGGTGAATGGGTTTCTCACACAAGCATTGGTATTGAATCAAGATATCAGAACAGAGACTTGAATCTGAATGGTATTTCCTGAAGGCAGTGTTCACTATTTGCTGAAGCAGGCATAGCTAAAAAAGAGAATGGTTGTTAGTAGTGAATCCCAAAGTAGGGAAGAATGTGATGTTGAATTAGTTAAGTAGAAGAGGCTGTCTATGATATTGGTTTTCAAAAGAAAGCAGAGGAGGTTGATGCAGAAAACTGTATTGTTGAGAATATTGGAGGCTAGAAGAGTATGGATGTAAATATTGAGAAACTGATTGTCATTTGAGAAGAATTGAAGAATATGATGCTGGTGATGACAACAACATTATTTCACAAGCCCAAGAACTACAGTGCTATGGCATTTGACAATTGTGATATATTGGGCATGTTTCTGAAGAATGGAAGGCAGACATGATCTAGGGTAGCTGGGAGAATCATAAATAAGGTAGGATCAAGAGAGAACAATGTAAAGTAAGACCTTTTTTTTGTGAGAATGAATTCAACCATTGCTTGTGTTTCAGTGGTAGTCTTGCAAGAGTTTCAACATGAGGTCATGTCTTCAGGTCCTAAAAATGGGGGCATTTTTATTTTTTTTACACACAATGACATAATTGTAAGTATTACATATTTCTCTGTATGACTGTATAATGCCCAACTCTGCAAAAACAGCGTATGCCACTATGGTATGAGCTGTCCATGGGGTAGATGTAATGATTCTACATGTATTTTAATCATCCAACTAATTTTGTGGATTTTATGAACTGATACTAATTCATTTTGAAAATTGCCCGGAAATAAAAAATGACATAAAAATGAAAAATGAGATACAAAATTCTGATCCAAGGCTGTATTATAACCATCGACACTAAAAAAAACAGGAAATAAAAACAATTAGCTGAATTTTTTGTACTGATACTATTCATTCCAAAAGTAACCTAAAACTAAATAATAATGATAATAAAAATAATAATGTTCAAAATTTTAATCTAAGGCATGCACATGTAGGTATAATGATTTTACATGTAATTCATCCATCCATACTCATGGGATATAAATTAATAATAATAATAATAATAATATCCCATTTTGCTAGCAAGCATCATTGTGGGTCAGGAAGGTTTCAGCTGTGAGCATCTCCATCCTGATTGTTTCTTGTGGTGTTGGCCTACTTGAATTTTAAGTTTACCTGATTGATGGATAACCCAACCACTTGTAATGTCGGTATATGGCTCTACTAGATTTTGATTCTTCTATCTTTGCCTCTACAGTGGATATCGATCATCCATTTTTCAAACCACTAATCAGATGGTTAGGATAATCCAATCAAAGTTGTTGAGAGAGGTGCACGATCAAAGGTGGCCCACATGATAGATCAGCGACATTGATGTTTATGTCTCTATTATTATAACTACAGTACAGGAAGTCCATGTTCCAAATAACTAATATGATGATTTGGGTCATTTGATCAAAGTGATTTGACAAGGATGGGGGTTTCATGCCTCATTTATAAACTGCAAGAGTTTCAACATGAGGTCATGTGTTCGAGCATCCATTGTGGTGTGAGTCTGTGGGGGTTGCATGTTAAAATAATAATAATAATAATTAAAAAGTATTGTCAATCAAAGTAAATCGAAAGAGGTGGGCAATCAAAGGTGAGCCCTACATGGTAGATGATTCACATAAATGCTTAGACATCTCTAGCATACTCAAAATAGACCATCAATTTCCCAAGCCACTAATCCAACAAAAAGTGGAACCCACATGATAACAATGCACCATCAATGCTTAGATGTCTCTAATACATTCAATATGGAACCTCCATTTCCCAACCTACTAATTGGATGATTTAGGTCATTTGATTAGAGTGATTTAAGAGGGATGGACAATCAAAGGTGGGTCCCACATGATGGATGCGCCACACCAATCTTGTACATCTATAGTATACTCGAAATGGTATGTCCATGTACTAAAATATTAATTTGATGTTTAGGATTCCAGTCGAAGGAATTTGAGAGGTATGGCCAATTAAAGACGGCTCGACATGGATTGGAGAGGGATGGCCAATAACAGATGTGCTCCACATGATGGACAGTTCACATATGGAAATCTCTCTTCTGGACCCAATATGGATTGGTTTTTTCTTCTGAACCTCTAATCAGATTATTAAGATTATCTAATGGAAGTGATTTGAGAGGATGAGGAATCATAGGTGAGCCCACATAATGTACAGTCCAAATTGTTAGGTTATTCGAAACAAAATGGAAATTAAAACTTTTCAAAAGTTTAGATTGTATGATTGAATTCAAAGGATCACCGTTTAGATATACAAATTTTTACGAAAAAGAGAACCTAAATCCAAAAACTAAGATTTACTAAATTGAAGACTGTCAATGAACTAAATTTATTTTTTTTCGATACTAAGCTTCTAATCTAAGAAGTCTCTCCCATATCTAATCGTAAACAAAAGATAAATGGAAACCAAAACCAAATATTTCATCACTCTTTGAGTTGGGCAAAGGAAAATGCACGTCCTCCATGTAAGTGGACCCCACACATGTCACACATGTAACAGAGAGGAGAGAGGGTTCTCTCTCTCTCTGGGTAATGTCTAGGGTAATGGGAGGCCAAAGATCTCCGGATTCACCATGTATTCTCTCTCTCTCTCTCTAGTTAGGATCTATTTGTAAGAAAGAAGATAGAATACAAGGGAGTGTTCCCACCTTATCTAATGCACCTATATCTAATCAATTCCTTCCACTACTATATTCATCTACCAAATATCCATGCCTATATAAATCAAGTGGTGGATCCCTTAATGTGGACCATCAAATTACCATCAAGGGCAATCAAAACAAAACACATTATATCTACATTTTGGATAAAAACTTTGAATGCAAATAGATTTTCATGCTTGTATGTAACAGCACAAACAAAACATATGAAAGTGACATACATAAGAAAAATATGCCAAAAACACAAATGTGGTGAGCTACTCTCATGATATAGGCTTTTATTGTGCAAATGCTTTAACACTAAAATGCTTTACTCCACATCTAAATGTTCTAAAGACAAATAGGGCTCACCATACATGGAAATATACTGTCTACATCATTAAGTAAAAATAAAATAACAATGGATGCATAATCAGATGAGATGAATGCATCTTTAAGTGGCACCCAAACAGGCCCTTACGGAATTCAAGGAGATGATTAATACAATCAGAACAACTCCTTTATATTAATAAAATCAAAGCAAAATATGTGTAGATGAAGTCTGAAATTTGGCCTACATGCTCAAGTGTGACATTAGATCACATCATGATCTCCAAGTGCATGTTAGAACCAACCCGAAAAAACCATTTTTTCGATGAATCTCTTCGTTAAAATCGCCATTAGCCATGTTCTTGCTACAATACACCGGGGGCAGCTTGTCGTGATTTTTAATTACCTCATCCTTCTGGGTTTTGTAATGAAATAACGGTCTCAAATGCCCCGGCCAGTGCCCTCACCTTACTCTTCCTCTGCCCTGCAAGCTTACTTGCCGTTTCTTCGATCACGTCGTTGTATGCCTGTGGCACCTCTTTCTTCCCTCGAATGTCTGTGTGCTTCGGTGTCGCATTTGTATTGTGAGGTGAGCCTTCCATGTCTCCATCGTGTTGCTCGTTGCTGCCTGCATTGTCGATATCTTTGCCATCACCATCTTCTGGATTGGTTATGACTTTTTTAATTTCAATCTTCAGCTTCTTGTCGACACCTTCCTCTCCATGCTCTTTGTCTGTCACTTCGTGATCTTCACGGACTAGACTTTCTTCAAAGTGTTGGTGGTTGGGCTCTCCATCACTTCTGTCTTCTTCTTCTTTGACTTCATGATCGCCTTCGCCTTCAGTGTTTTCGTCGATCTTCTCATCTACTTCTTCGTCAGTGGTGCCCACCTCATGTTCATCTAATGACGGTGAAGCATTGCAAGCTTTGTTCAAAATATTCTGATCAGCATCTTTGGCATTGTCAGGTGTTTGATCTTGTACCATAGGAATTTCCACTTGGGCATGTTCTTCGTCATCTGCTTTCAATTCCTCTACCGTAACGTCGTGGATCACTTCTTTCTCTTCTCCTTCATGACTAGTGCTAGTAGTAGTAGAAGTACTAGTTGCTTTGGTTTCTTTTTTCTTTGGAATTCCCACCTCCTTCCTCGTGCTCTTTGCCTTTCCAGCAGTTCTAACCATCTTACCCAAGATTGGTTTTGTGGAACTGGAAGTTTTAGGCAAGGAAAGCGACATTTTGAGCTGTTTCTCTTTGGAACCGGTGGAGAGAGGTGCTTTTGGAGTTCGAGATGGAGATGGAGGCTTTTCGAAGGATCTTCTAGTAGTCAGGCTCTTTGTTGTTGGACCTTCAGATGCTGGTTTCTTCACAATCTTGTGAGCTTCAAGGGTGGAGCTTATTGTCGGCTTGAGATAATGTGGGACTGGTTTTTCTGATGAGGTTGAACTGTCTTTGCCCGGCAAACCAGATACCGATGATTTGGAAGACGATCTGGGAGTCCTCCCATGCTGGGCGTCGATGTTTTGGGGTGTTGAAGGGGAAATGCTGCTCTTTTCCCTTCCATGACCAGTGCCATCTTTTGTTCTTGTAGGCATCTTGATCAAAAAGACCCTCTACACATGAAATGAGTGAGTGAGAAGGGAATTAGAACAATGTGAACTTTTGTTTTTATTTAAATTTTTTTTTTTTTTCAGTTTGGAAAAGTTGGGCCAACATAGTTCAGTGATCTAGACCATTGGTTTCTTGGGTTAACACAAATTGCCCCAAAAACCTCCCCAACAAGATGATCCTGAGCTTTGGCGTTTGTGGACTGAAGAGAAATACAACAAAAAAATCCACATCCAATTGGGTAAAAGACCCAAGATTGGCGTCGGCCATCATCGATTTTACTCCCAACAGATCAATGCCATTGATCACTGGACCATGGGCCCACTAGTAATACATAATTACTTAACATGACCTCAATATGTATCTGAGAACAAGATCTCTAATACATAATTACTGTTATCTAAAATAAGATTATATTGTTTTTAGGCATCTACCAAACAGGTTAGTTCATTGAGAGGAGAATGTTTGGCTGCGCCAGATTCCAATTGACGTTCGATCCAACAAGGCCACATTGATCAAAATTCACAAAGGGACTGAGCTTGAAATTGCACTTACATTACTTTCAAGTTTGGAAAAGTTGGGCCAACATAGTTCAGTGATCTAGACCATTGGTTTCTTGGGTTAACACAAATTGCCCCAAAAACCTCCCCAACAAGATGATCCTGAGCTTTCGCATTTGTGGACTAAAGAGAAATTCAACAAAAAAATCCACATCCAATTGGGTAAAAGACCCAAGATTGGCGTCAGCCATCATCGATTTTACTCCCAACAGATCAATGCCATTGATCACTGGACCATGGGCCCACTAGTAATACATAATTACTTAACATGACCTCAATATGTATCTGAGAACAAGATCTCTAATACATAATTACTGTTATCTAAAATAAGATTATATTGTTTTTAGGCATCTACCAAACAGGTTAGTTCATTGAGAGGAGAATGTTTGGCTGCACCAGATTCCAATTGACGTTCAATCCAACAAGGCCACATTGATCAAAATTCACAAAGGGACTGAGCTTGAAATTGCACTTACATTACTTTCAAGTTGGACATGAAAGGAATGGAATGAAATTTTGGGGGCTACTTTCTCATTATGAGTACTAAGGCAATTACAATATCAGCATTCTCTTCATGGAATTAAGGGTGCATCCTAACATGGACGTAAAAGAGCATTTGGAGGCACCTGGAATTGGATTTTAAACATTGTTCTGATAAAATGGAGATAATCCAATTTTAATTTCCTTCCTGAGCATTCATATCGAAGGTTCAGGTTCCAAATTGCAGTTGCATTGCATCCAAGTTGGATTTGAAAGAAACACAACTGCAATATAAGGGATACTTCTTCCTCGCGAGTGCTTGTGCACAGATTGAAAACTACGAGTACCATCTTCATTGAAACAAATGTCCCATTTTTTTCTACTGATTCTTTTTCTAAAATTAAATGTTTTCAAGTTTGGAGTGATCAGAGAGTTGTTTGCTATTGATCCCTTAGGCCTTGTTTGGTTGCCACTTAAAGATGAATTTGTCTTATTTTAGTTAGTGGTAATTATATATAGTAGGGTGCGTTTGGTTTCGCTGAATTTCATGAAAATTGGACCGATTAATCATGAAATTTCACGATATTTGGTGCAACCAAACGCACCATAATCACAATCACTATTAATTAAGATGATATGAACTCATTTTTAGATGGCTGCTACCAAACAAGGCCTTAGTGTTTCTTTTACTATGTTTTCATGCTTGTAATAAAATTAATCACTCTTTGATATAAATAAATAAATAAAAAGAAGAAAATTGCCTATCTAAAAGAAATTATTTTAATGGTTGATTTCATTTTCCCTTTTTCGTGGTCCACATGATGAGATGATCCGATGATTGGAACCGTCCATGTTCTCGATGCTATGTTTACAAGCTATCCCAAGAAACTTACACTGAACAGATGATTCAGGCCATCGCCATGTGAGGATGAATTTACAACATTGGAAAGAAGATTTTCAATTGCTTATATTCAACTCACAAAACCAGTGGACCATATGATCAAGGATCCCACCATGCATCACTCTACTGAGCCCACATGATGAGATGATCAGATAATCAGAACCGTCCAGGCTCTCAATGCTATGCAATACAGGCCACCCAAAGAAACTTACATATGTTGAACAGGTAATTCAGACCATCACGATGTGATCAGATGTCAGGATGATCAAGGAAGCCTGATTATTTCTCCATAAATTATCGACAGCAGTATGGCGGAAATGGACGGTTCCGATCATCTGACCATCTCATCATGACACAGAGAAAAAATTCCTAAGAGATCATGGTATGGTGCACGTACCTTGATTGAAGTATCAAGCAATGAACTTTTTCTGCATTTCCAAAATGAGAGAGAGAGAGAGAGAGAGTTCTTGTTTTTGAGGAAAACTGAATGAAATGAAAATGAATGGTGGAGAGAGATGGAAGGTATAAGGGGGGAGTAGGGTCACGTTCTAAGGGGATGGTGGGCCAAAATCCACTCATTATCAAACTAACAATACAAGTGGAATGCTGACAAAGTCAAAAGGAAAACGGTTGTTAACAAAATTTCTCTTTGACACCATTTGCCTGTAACTCAGGGTTGGCTCTGTGGGGCCTACCATTATGTCTGTATTATATCCACTCCGTCCATCCGTTTCTCTGTCTAATTTCAGGGATTAGGCCCAAATGCGAGGGAGATCCATAACTCAGGTTTGCCACACTGCAAGAAAAATAGTGGAGAATAGATGCTGACCATTGAAAACTTCATGGGGACTACAAAGGTTTTCGATCAGGTTGATATTTTTGTTTTCCCTTCACCAGATGGGAATCACCTAATGAACGGTTTTGATGGATATATAAACATCACGCTTTATCCCAGTAAGGTTTCAACGGTTGGTGTTTCCATCCTAACTGTTTACAGTGGTGTAGCTCAATTGGCTTTTGGATCTCCTTCAATTTTTGGCCCGTGCACTAAAATGAGCTGGAGAAACGGATGGATGGAATGGATATAATACAAACATCCAGGTGGGCCCCACTGAGCTTGGGATTAAATGCATCCGTTTATCCTGATCCATGAGCGCCACTTTTGGTGGCTCGTGTGAGATGGACCGAGGAAGACGCGAAGTTTCTGCGCAGTTGTTGAAGGGAGTCCGTGCAACAAATATCTCTATGGGCCCGCTGTGATTGGTGTGTGACATCCGCACCGTCCGTTATCTGATTCAGCTAAAAATATTACCCACCTAAAACTCAAGTGGGCCACACCACATGGAGAATTACGGATGGGGACTCCTATAATTGAAACATTCTTGGGCCTACAGGAGTTTTGAGGTCAAGCTAATATTTGATTTTTTGATTTTTATTTTTTCCTTACTCTTGATGGGACTTCCCTTATGAATGGTTTGGATGGCATATAAATATCATTGTGGGCACTGGAAGGTATCAATGGTAGCATCCCATTTGTGTTTTCTACTGTTGGGCATTTTGATTTTTGGATCAGCCTGGTTTTTGAGCCCATGTCCTAACATGAGCTTGATGAAGATAACGTTGCCCCTTGTAACTTCATGTAGCCTATAACTTCATAAGAAACTCTACATCTTCCGAACAAGATCTTAGTGCTGATTGTGCTCTTAAATACCTAAGAATTTACTAAA
Organism: Magnolia sinica; assembly: GCF_029962835.1. NCBI lineage: Eukaryota > Viridiplantae > Streptophyta > Magnoliopsida > Magnoliales > Magnoliaceae > Magnolia > Magnolia sinica. Next base: position 4,332,148 of record NC_080581.1, on the reverse strand, counting down.
CAACATTTCAATGTTCTTTCCATAGATTTATTATGTATTCATTGACCACACTAAATGTCTATGAGATATTCAGCCCATGCAAACCATCGCATATATGATACTCCCCGCTATACCCTTGTATGAGACCCGTGACATGTCTGAAACCTTATCTTTTATGCTCGGACATGACTTGGCTGACAATTTAAAGGGTTTAATAGCTTCCATGTGAAACCTCTCTAACACCTTCTGTACATAACCATTCCGAGACAATCACGACTTTTCAGACTCTCTATCTCTGTGAATCTACATGCGTAGGATCTTCTTCGTAGCGCCTAGATCATTTGTGTTAAACTCATTGCTTAACGGAGAGAAGCAAGAGTGTCTTCTTTTTATCTTTCGCAGCAATTAATATATCATCAACTTATAACATCAATAGAATATAAGACCCTTCCTTAAATACCATGTAGTATACGCAACAATCATACTCACATTTGAAATAACCACTCTCCAACATGTAGGAATCGAACCGCCTCTATTATTGTCTTAGAGACTATTTAAGCCTATACAATGACTTTTTTAGTCTACATACGTGATCTTCCTTGTGAAGCTCTTTGAATTATTTTGGTTGCTCAATATATATAACTTCCTCTAAGTTCCCATGAAGGAATGTCGTCTTCATATGTTCTCATGAAGAAATGTCATCTTCACATCAAGCTGCTCTAATTTCAAATTGGATTCTACTACCATAGCAAGTATCACTCTAATTGGCATATGTTTCTCTACCAGAAAAGAAAACATCATTGTAATCCACTCATTCCTTTTACGAGCACCATTTTGCTATAGGTCATGCCTTGAACTTTTTGTCATATTTTTTTATTAATACTTCATTCTTTTTTAATACTCACTCGCATTCTATAACCTTCTAACCTTTTGGAAGTTCTACCAACTCTCATGTCCAATTCTTGTGTAAAGATTTCATCTCCTCTACCATGGTCGATATCCATTTATCGCCATCTTTTTTAAACTTAACCTCTCGAAATATGAAGGGATCTCCACTACTAATGTGAAAGAAACCATATCTCTAAACCCATATCAAAATAAGGCTCTAAGGGCATGTTTGGCCAGACCGATCCCATGGGATTTGGAGGGATGGAATGGAATTTAAGGTAATGATGGTGGTGTCAGTGGATGTCGTCTAAACCCATGGGATGGAACGAATTCCAGGATGACGGAGTGCGTGTTTGGGATGGCGGTTGGATTTGGTGTAGACCGTGGATTTGCAGCCGGGCGTGTTTGGAGTAGACCTCTGCCATATCCAACGCCCGCGCATTTCATCGGCTATGTGGGCCCCACCATGATGTTTGTGTCTCATCCATGCCGTCCATCTACTTGCTGGATGAGCCGCTGTGATCTTTCATTATTTTTGGGGTGTTTGGTCGTTGTAGATTTTTACCATCTTTGAATCTGGTTAGACTCCCATGATAGTTTATCACCATCTAAGAGTGACATTAACTCGTCCAAGTTAATTCTTGTATGGACATACAGACCATCAAGGTTGTGGGACACATTGTTGATGGAGTGTACAACTATGATAGTGTACGGTGGAAGAGGCATTGCCATTTTTTTAATGGTGGTGAACGGTCACAGGAACTCAGATGAGGTGTGGGGTATAGCAGTGTATATCTTTTTTTCTTTTTTCTTTTTGTTTTTTCTATTTATTTCTTAAATCGATGGAGGGAATGGAGAAAACGGTGGGATGGATTCACCGAATCTGATCAAAATCCCAAGCAGCGTTTACGAGGGCGGCACCATCGCCCGTACAAATACTGGCCAAACAACTGGTGGGATGGACGAGTCTAGATAACCGCAGAAAATCGATAGATATCCCATATCCAGCGCCCGGCCAAACACGGCCTAATAGTTATTCTTTCCTTGTTCCTGGCTATACTTTCTTTTGGTATTCTGGTGATTGTTCCCCTGAGGGGGTGGTTAACAGTGAAGTGTGAACTGACAGTGGGTATACTAACAAGCTAAAAAAAAAGGTCAATTTACTGCTCTTGCTAAATTTCACCTTCAGTAATCAGCTCAACTGACTCCACTTATATTAACAATTTCTTTGTATCACCATGTATTTCTGACTTCTCTACAGCGTCCTTGTTGGCCTTCAACATCGATGCCTCATCGAAGATGACATATTTGTTAATGACCACCTTCTGAAAAACAGTATTCCAAAGCTAACTCTTAATACTTTTCTCATACCTAACAAAGATGCACCTTTTAGATTTGGAATCCAACTCCGTCCTTTATGTCTCTACATGTGTATGTATGTTGGACACCCGAATATCCTCAATCTCGAGTAATCGATATCCTTGCTTGTCCACGCTTCCTCTACAACCTTGGAGTCCAGAGCTGTAAATGGTGACTGATTCATAATATAACATGCCATGTTAACCGCTTCTGCCCATAATCTTTTAAACAGCCCCATGTGTAACCGCATATTTATCGCATTTTTCAATAGAGTTTTGTTCATTCTCTTTGTCACCTCGTTCCACTATGAGGCTTTTGGAGCTGAAAAGTGCCTTGTGATGCCCTGTTGTAGACACCCCATCTCGAGCTGTTAAGTTTTATTGAACAGAAACCATAATCCATACCCTTAACCCCGATTCAAACCCTCTAAACCCTAAAACCCCAAGAACCAACCCTAAAACTCAATTAACCCAATCACCGTAACCCGACAAAACCCTAAACCTGGTCTGGAGCCCAAACCTAGCTTATAGAGTCAACTCACTTAGTCAACCCACATAGCCTACCTAGTCAACTTACCTTGTCAAACCAAGTCCATAAACTCATTTGGCCCAAGCCCATTCCAAAGCCCAATTCAAAGAAAATGAGAGACAATAAGGCAACTTTGGAGGACCAAACTTATCCACATATACAGGGGGAGCCTCCCTCCGAAGCTGAAACCAAAAAGAAAAGACGAGTGGCACCCAGGGTGTCGCTCACCATGTGGTGTTGGCTGTACTTCAGCCAACTGCCTACTCATGTGTTGTTGTCTTCCTTGCTTATTTCATGCATATGTAAAATTTGACAATTACTTCGATGTCCCTCTTTTGATGAGCCAAAATTGCACATTATGCCATCCAAACCAAGACATGAGATTTTACCACATGACAATCTCAAATCCCAACCATCCAAATCCTTTTTAACCTTAAGCTCTGCAGGAATTATCAGAAAATCGGGACGATGGCTATAAATACCCCCCTTTCCCTTCATATTCAAAGTATCCTAAAAAAAAAAGAAAAGAAAAAAGAAGCTTCCCTTACCATTGCACAAGCATGTAAAAAGCATTCAAAAACCCTTTCACATTCCAAGTATCCATCCCATCAAGGAGAGCGAGGGTGAGAAAGAGAGCCTAGCCTAGGTCTAGCCCTAATACTAGCCTCTTAAACTAACCAAAGTTCAATCTAAGCCACTCAAAAAGATCCTTGCGACACTACCACCTACCCCGCTGTTTTCAATCAAGCTTCATATAGCCCATAACATTTGTATAGCGTAACATTCATTTTATCATTCAACACACTTTACATCAAATTGGCTCGAAAGCATGCTCTGAGATTTGCCGATTTAATCAGATCTTGCCTAACAGAAAACCTGTCAATTACTTCACAATTTGTCACAAGCATTACATACATTCATATAAGAGAACTTAATCCTAACCATCATGAACAATCAATACCTTATGAAGTAGATATCGTACATCTGTATGGACAAAGTGGGTACCTAGCACCTTCACTCTCTGTAATTGTGATTCCTTACCTAAAATCTTTAATTGCAAAACTAAAGAGTTAGGGTAGGAAATCTTCGGATCCATACTCTAACGTTTCTATAGGGTCTAGCCAACTATATATAGGAAAAAATTGCCAGTGGCAACTCTGGTAAAACATAATTAATTAATCACAAGTGTAGAAAGTCATCGAAAGAGGTAACCCGTGGAGAAAGCAACCTTGAGTCGGTTTTGGCCCGGGATCCCAATGTCCACACCTACCTTGATGGATGCATTTATATCTATGACTTTAATATGTTTTGTCGGCTCATTTTAGGGCATGGTCCAAAAATGAGGTGGATCAAAATCTCAGGTGTTTGGAATCAATGAATCGTTAGCAATCTTACAAGTTAAAGCATTATGAGGATAGATGTTACAATACATTAGAGAAGACGAAATTCCAAGCCCCCCTTAATACATGGCTTGGATGTGCTATAAAAGGGCACGCCATACCCACACAACATGTCAATGTCCGTTGTCCCTTGTTTTTCACACACGTGTGCTTTAAAAAGAACCGGTCTTCTCGATGCATTTTCTTTGCAACTAATGTAAGTTGTGGAGCAATGTAACTATTTTATAGTTTGGATCAACTTAGATGGTGGGCCATAATAGATCTTCACTATTTCCAGGCAAAAGGTTGAGGGGTCATTTGCCAACATGGATTCAGTATGAATTCGAAGCCAAATCACAATTATCATGGATTCCATGCGAATCGGAATCCTCGGTTGTGGGCACAGTGTGCATTGAGTTCCATGAAATAAAATTTTATGTCTAGCAAACGAAGTGAAACCATGTCATTTTTTAAGCATACAACAAATGTATTTTTATGAATTCTCACATGCAGCCCATTGTGATGTTTATGTGAAATTCACCCTAATCACCGGGTGCATCATCCCATTTTAGCCGTAAGGCCGAAAAATGAGTCGTCTGATTGAAAATAATATGTGGGGCAACGCTCACCCTCCAAATTAATTTCCTTCATGTGGCCTACCTTAATCATGGATGTGCTTGATTTTAGTCTTGAGGCCTAAATTTATGCTTACCATCTAACGAATGAAGTGGATTTCCATACAGTCATCCAGATATGCTCTTAAAAAAATCAAGGGCGAGCGTTCTTCTCCCAATTGTTTGCCTTCGTATGGTCCACTTGAATCACAAATCGAGCCGAATTTTTTTACTGCAGTTAAAATGGGGTGACACATCTGGTGATCTGGGTGGATTTCACTTAAACATCACAGTGATGCCTAATAATTCTTAAAGTAGATTTGAGGTGATTTTAATGCAGAAGCTGGTTGATGGGCCACTATAATGTTTATGTGAAATCCACCCTTATCTTCAAGTGCATCATTTATTTTAGCCGTAGTGCCAAAAAATAAGCCCAGTGTGTAATTCAAGTGGATCACATGATTGAAAAGAGTATATGGGGGCAATGCTCACCCTCTAAATTGTTTCCCTTGCTATGGCCAACCTAAATTATGAATTGGCTTTATTTTGGTCCGAAGTCCTAAAATTTAGCTTGACATTTAACAATTATAGTGGATTTCATGTAATCATAGTGGTGGGCCCTGAAATTAAGGGTGGGCATCTCTCTCCCAATTGTTTCCCTTTGTATGACCAACCTAAATCACATACTTATCTGATTTTTGGGCCCTACAACTAAAATGAGAATGAAGCACTTGGTGATTGTGGTTGATATCACTTAAACATTGTTGTCAGACCCACTAATTCTCTAAGTGAAATCACCATGTAGATGTTGATTGGCGTTACCACATGGAATCGATGATAATTGGTGTTGGATTCATGCCTTCATGTAGTAATTTCATAACAGTTGAATTGGTGTATTGGTTGCTAAACCCAACAACCTTCTGTGATTCGCATACTACTTATTACCACTAAAACCAGGTTGCCAAACGAAGGCATGGCATGTGAGGAGAGAGTGAGATGTCATTCCTAGCACGTGTGTGTAATCACAACCATTCATCATATGGGGTAAATTGAGAAGACCTGTGGACAAAAAAAATAAAATCAAATTAGTATATGTTGAAGTATTTCATTTTTAAAAAAAAATTAATATATATATATAAATTTTTAAATTCAAGTTAAATTAATTGTTAATGCATCATTATTTCTCTTTTACTTTTCAGTTTCTTATTTATTTCGATAAAGCTCAATAATAATTTGAACGTTTTCATTGTGAGAAATGTGTCACTTAATGACTTGTTCGTCAATTACAATTATAAATGACAAAAATGATCCATCTTTAAATGATCTCTTATAATGGTCTATCTCTTGAGTGGTCTATCTTGGGCATGTTAAGATGCCCTAGAGTGGTGTTGAGCTTAATCATGGTCTGAAAATTTATTGTATTGATCCAATCAACCAATGCTAATTATCTAAAAAAAAAGGCTATTGGCTTATCCTAACATTAATTTATATTCCTCAATTATAATTCCTCAAGTAGGTTGGGGTTTCAATTATTGTTGATTCATTCTATTTCTAACTCCTGTTCAAATATGTATAACAATTTAATCGTCAGCGTAAGTAGCAGAGGCATCGTCCAACACTGATTTATGTCTAACCGCCCATTCATTTCGAATATTTTGCAAAACATACAACGAGCGGATCGCTCTGAATTTCTAATCAGGAAATATCCGATGAATGGTCCAGATCACTTATCAGGTGCCACGTATGCACGTATACGGCGGATCTCTTTTTGCAATTTCCAGTCGCGCGAATCTCCAGGCAGTCTTCTGGTTAACAGCAAGACGCTTGCTTCCCGCCCCGAGTTCGTAAAAACACAAACACTCACTCTCATTTTTAGGGTTTCTCTAGTTTCTGGATTTTCATCTCTCGTTCATTAATAGGGTATCTCTCTCTCTTTAGAGGTTTTCCAGGTTTTCATATCCATCTCTGATTTTTAAGGTTTCGACTCTCTCATCTCACAATCCATGAATCTCTCTGGAAAAATCGCAGCATCTCTCTCACAAAGCAATGGCAAGAGATTCCTTCTCCTTCGCTCTGTCCTCCTCCAATCATCTTCTATCTCCACTCAACCAGCAGCGTCAGCGCCAGCGGCGAAAACGGGATGGACCAAAACGCCCAAACCCAAATCCAAAAATCCCGAACCTGCTCCTGACCCGACGGTGGTCCGGGACTATGCTGTCCCGTCGGTGGCCCCTCCACAGCAACCTTTCAATTGGTCGAGGCCTGCCGAAGTACCATGGCAGCCGAAGGTCGCTAATTCGGTGCACCTCATGGGCTCCGTGGGAATCCCAGTCCAGCTCGACATCTCCCCCGACGGGAGGTACTGGGCCGTCTCCGTCCTCACAAAGGAAAAGATGAAGGAATTCCCGCAGCTCTGGTGCGTCGATTTCTTCCCTCCCCTCTATCTCTCTCTCTCTATCGATGTCTGTCTGCCTTCCACCTTTTCTTTGTTGCCAGTAATTGGACTGTTTATTGTCAAATAATCGAAGTTGATATGAGGAATGATGATATGATACTTCCATGGGACACTTAGCCCAAACTCTTAACTACTTTGGACCGTCCAGCTAGTGGGACCCATATTGGATTGCTGGCGCCCCAGAAATTTTAGCCAATTCATCTACCATTTGTCATAATTCCATTGGGCCCACCTTGATTGACATGGACAATCCATTTAGTGTCCCCATTGGCATTGCCTATTTATGCATGACAACTAACCACTTGATCTAAAAACTCAAACTGATACAGCGTGGCGAATCAATCCCGTTATCTAATAGCATACGCCCCACATCTCATGGGTTAGGTGCAGGACAACTAACCACTTGCTTTGAAAGCTCAAATTGATAGAGTATGACAAATCAATCCCTTTATCTCGTGGGCTAGGCCACACATTCCATGGGTTAGGCCCTCGGTCAAACGCCCTCTTGGGCCCCACATCACATGGCTATGCCTCACATGAGCCACTCGCCTGTCACGGACCGCCCATGCATCCCACATGCCACCTCACTTGAGCCCGGTGGTGAAAATGCCCTGCATTACCTATGGCCTAACAATCCTGCAGATGGAAAAGTATAGTCAACAGTCGAGATTCAATGGCAGAAAACCTGTTGATTTGATGGTTAGGAACCTCTCAATGGAATGCATTTTGGGCCATGGGGAAGGAAATTGCAGTCGGTTAAGCTGATGGTCTAGAATAATATTGGATGTCCATGCATGTTGAATACACAGACGTCCTATGTATTGAATACATAGATATAGCCAACATTATTCGGCATGAGCTTGGGGTCATATGGGCTTTCTCAGGGCCGATCAGTGGAGGTGGTTCTAATCGCACCAGGCTGGAGGCAGTTTGTGTGGGCATTAAGTTGGTAAGGGAATTCTTCTCAGGTCAGCTTGTGGTGGAAGGTGACTCAGAAAATCCTATTTCATGGGCATCTGCTATCTGCCCATCCCTGTGGAAGAGGTTCTCTATTGTCAATGGGTCACGCAACTTCCAGGGAAAAAAAGTTAATTAGTTTACTAAGTTTCTCCTTTTTGCTATATATATATATATATATATATATATATATATCTGTTTTTGCCATCACTATGTTTCTCGTATGAATGACTGATTATGTTGTCACAGAAATTATTTTCAATAAGTATTTTGCTGATTTCTTATCAATTCTCAAATCATATGATATATGCACCACAACACATTAACTTAGATTCAGAGCAGACAGCAGAATTTATATACAATGAACACCAATATATCAGAAGTGCAATGCCCTGATTGTTGATCTAGATTGTCCACTCTGTTGGCTGCAGATATCAGGTCTATGGATTTTTGGCCATTGAATCGCGTTCATTTTTCTTGTTTTTGACCATCTATTTTCTGCCTTCTATCTGATAGATGGGTCTTCCATTCAAAGTGTTTTTTAAGTCATAGAAAGTCTAACGTGGGGCCTGCAAGGTTGATGGTCCATATTGAGCAAGGCCAAACTTATGTTTATGGTAGGACGGGCATTCTATCATGTACTACCATGTATAGGTGTTGTGTTGGATCATTACCCCATGTACAATTAGGGTTGTCAATGGGTCAGGTTCCATAGTACTTGTACCCGGGCTAACCAGTTTTGGTCTTGCCGGGTTTGGGCCCTTTTGGTCCAAGTCTAGATCTTGGAGACCCAGACCCAGATCCGATCAGGTTCGGGTACCCCCGTTGGGTTTCCATAGGGTCTCTAGATCTAGGTTTCGAGTTTGGGACAATCAAGAGCATTTACATCGTTGGGCCTACATGATGAATGGATTAGATTGTGCACCCATGTGCCACTCTGAGACACATGTTGTGTAAATGAGCTCTCTTACATGTTTGTGGCTTAGGAAACCTCATTTCTTTTACTATAGTAATCAATGAATATTAAATATATAATTTTACTACTAAACTACCCGGATCTGACTCGACTAGACCCAATTTTAACTGGGTCCAAAAGCTGAAACCCGAACCCGATCTGATTCTTGACAAGTCCAATAAATGGGAGCTGGACACGTTAAAATTGGGTTGATTTCATTGGGTGGCTACTGGTCTGGGTACCCATTGGCAGCTGAATGTACGATTTCCAAAAGATATTAGAAGGAACTGTGTAATTTGCTTAAATACTCAAATATCTTCTTTTGGGTCATCTGCGCATGGAATCTCTTGATTTTCTTTTGTGGATTGTGCTCAACCTGTTCTTTTTCCTCTAATATATCAGGATTCCAATAATATTTGAAGGTGATTTGGCACATGTTGCTGCATGCCATCTCAAGGAAAATGATCTCATTTATATAACTGGACAGCTGAGTGGAGATCCACCGCCATTCGCTATCGAACAAGGGCGAACTAGCATTCAGGTATAAATCGATGTGGTTATAAGGGACTGCCTGATCATTTTGTGCAAAAAATGGCATGGTGAAACTGTTGCAATTATTAGCGAATAGTTACAACATATATTATTTCCTATGAAGAGCATCATATGTGAACACACCTTAAAAACCAAGATATAGTGATTGCACAATTCCATAGAGTATAATATTTGAAACCGACCTTACAAGTTCAGCACTGGATATGGCTTCAGTAAGGTTTGGCTTTCCAATCAATTCACATGGGCTGTATATCAGGTTAAGCCCACACTTCATTGGCCACAATGAGAAAATCACCTCAGCCAGATATTCCAATGCTCCTAGTTGCATAGGGACACATGAACAGTCTAATCAATAGATCTAGACTGTACATTAGGTTAGGCTCACACCACAAGATAATCCTATCCCATCTCAAATTTGGCCCCTTTTTACAGCCATCCCTTTTCCAAGTTATGGATGGGATGGTTAGAATTATCTTATCAAAGTAAGCAATGCATGACGGGAACCCACTAAGTGGATGTTTCAGCAAGGAGCTCTGAGTAATGTCTTTTGATACTAATAATATTTTGTTTTCTCCGTCTTGTTTGTTGCTTTGTTTTTCACATTTATCAACATAATTAAATATTATATGTTGTGGTTCTTTTTTTCTTTTTTTTCTTTTTTGTTATGCAAGCCAATCTCTCTTAGTCAGTTTGTATGAATTTGACATCTAAATTATGATTCTGTAGGTCATGGTACAGAGCCTAAGTTTTGTCCAGAAAACTTACCCAAATAAGAGAACACAAGCACCATATGAAGAAAATGGACAAGCGTCTGATGATCTAGCTAAATTACAATTTACAAGTCTCTCTCAAACCGGTATTGCTTCTTCACACCTTATGAACAAACTGTATTATTATTATTTCCATTTTAGTTCTGAAAAGCATTTTCTGAATGGACACTCAAGTTTCTGTCATTTGTTGTACTTCGATGAAGCTTTTTTCTCCCTCATAGGGAAAACACATCACAAATATAATTGAATTACAAAACTTGTCTAGCAAGCTTAATGGCAACTAATAAAGGTTTGTGTAGGCATCTTTACCTGGAAAGAACTTCTATCCCTAAAAATCGTTTCATAAGTGGTAGGTGTACATAATATGTGAGCAACAATAAAAGTGTATATAGCTTGTTATAGAGAGTTATCGAAGAGTCAAGATAAAAAGGCATGTTTGCTTGCTTTCTATTGATCCGATTGAGCTATATGGATTGCTCTGGTTCTCCTTTTCATTTGATGATTGCCTATTTTCTTCTATTTCCCACTAATTTATGCTTATCAAAACATTGCTTACTATGCATTATTTGTTTCTTCATTTGCTGTTGGACTTGGATCTTCTACTCAATATCCCATACCAAAGCTTCTATACACCTCTATTTTCTTTAAGTAAGATATTCTATGAAGAGGAATGATGAAAATGAACCTGACGAAAAGATTTCGTCTCCTTTCTCAGTATATTCTTAGTGAAGGAATTCCTTAAATCTCTCACACCATCCGTGCACGCAAGACACCTTTGTTCTTAGGTGCAGGGCACTTTTTCCCTACTAAGAGTGGACGTTTTTTGTCGGCTGTCAGGCACAAACAAAATTCTTACTACCGGTAATCTGAAAAAAGAACAGGTTCTTCGCCCAATTTGATACTTATGTTGGAAAAAAATGAGGAGACAACCGGTCATCTCCTCCTACATTGTAGTTTTGTGGTGCATATCTGGCCATCCTTTAAAAAAAACAAAAAAACAAAAAAAGTTGTAAAATGCATGTGCAATGCACATGGGTAGCACTTTGAATTATGATAATACAAGGGTAAAATGGTACATATATTTTCTACTTCATTTTATAACGGATGAGTTGCAACACCCTAAGCTTTGACTCACCTCCAAAGCTTCAGCACCCACTACAAATGTGTATACATTTCGAATCTTGCTAAACTGCTCATTGAAGACCAATGATATGTGACACGCAACATCAGCATTTCCCTATAGTTTATGTCAGTAAAAAAGACCCACCAACAAGTTATAGATTAGAACAAACTATGCTCAATATAGCCAAATATAAATAGTGACTCTAATTCAGACCAACTACACCACATGCAGGTCAACCTTTCTGTGATCCAGGTATTTCATATGTTTGGTGGGTCTCATCATGAATGATCACTCCCTAAACTTCTCATCCATTGAAAATCATCTGTCCAAATGAGAAAATAGACAGTTTGAAAAAAACATCTCCCAGATTCCATATTCTTGTCCCACCTAGTGATTGGCCTAATGTTTGGGTGAGGTCATCTAGACATTAAAGCCCGCCTGATGCATAAATTATCGATACAGAAGTCCTTTTTTGGAGTTTGGCACAACTTGACCCCGATGCACCCTAACTCCAGCTCTTCAACGTTACAAGAATCAGATAATATCAATCTAATCTTAGGATCGTATCTCATACATGCATGTCAAATTGAAAAAAAAAAAAGGAGCCAAGAATCCCACCTTAAAAAAATCTGATTATAGGATTGCATCTCATACACGTGTGAGATTACAAATTGCCAAAAAATTGGAAACCAAGAATTTTTTAACATTTCCGGCAATTTAAGAACAGATATTATTATTATTTTTTGAAGACACAGGGTGTCCCCACCCCTTTTTTGAAGTGAGACTAATCCCTATGGATCCACGCAATCACCCACAACCACGTGTATCGGGTAAAGCCAAAGAGGGGAATCACACGCAAGAACAGATATTTTTTGAGGAATAATTTAAGAAAAATAAAATAATTATAGTTCACTTCCCTTAAAAAACAAAATCTAATTGTAGGAATAGGATATCATGTCACGCATGTTTGTCAAATAAAAAGATAAAAATAAAACCAAGAATATCCGAACATTTCAGCAATGTAAGATAAAAAATGAAAAAAACATAAAATCTTCCAAAAAAACATAAAAAATGAAAAATAAAATAATTCTTGATCCCCTAAAAATCTGATTATAGGATAGTTTCTCACACTTGTGTCAAGTAGTAGAACATTAAAATTCATGATTTTCCTGATGATTTCAGCAATTTAAGAAATGAATAAAATAGAAAAATAAAATAATTCTGAAACAATAATTTGCCTAGGAGTCTATTAACGTACTCTTTCGTATAAGTAACGTGTTATTAGAAAATAATTTAAAGAGAACTTGAAGAGAGGGAATATGATCTGATCTAGTCCCATGATGGGCCGCACCTTTAGAATCACACCGAATAAATTATCTGGTATGGCCTTTCTTTCTTTTAGGTGGAATTGTGGTAAAATAAAGTGATAACACAGGTTGGTTCATTTCAAGGAGAGCCGGACTCCAATATTTTCTGACAAGAAAGCAAAAGGACTTGTTGGTTTTCTTCATTGCTCAATCGCATAATTAAATAACTATATAACTCAACCACCCACGATAGCACAACTTAGTTACATGACATGTGTCTCTAACCCACAAAACTACGTAGACATGGATGACTCTTTACATGACATGTGTCCCATACCTACAAAACTACCCAAGCATAGATGACTCTTGACTCAATCAACAACCAACTGTAAAGTCATGGGAAGGCCCCATGATCCACGTGTGAAGGCCCTATGATCCATGTATGCATGTATCAATCCTCCCCGCTCGAAGTGACCTTGTCCTCAAGGTCTACATTAGGAAATCGCTCAAAGAGTGTATGATACATCTCCCATGCAACGTCTTGTGGTTGCATGCCCTTCCATTGAATTAGTACTTCCATAATAGCACGGTTGGCTCGCTTCACCATACTATGGCTGAGAATGGTCTATGGCTTTGGCTAAATAATTCTATCTTCAGTTAGGGGAGGAAAGGAGTCTTGCACATGCACACGAGTCACTATTTTTTTCTTTAGATGTGAGACATGGAAAATGGCATGGACTTTGGGTCCCATTGGTAGTTCCAATTTGCAGGCAACCTGTCAAATACATTGCGGAACCTTGAATGGGCCAAAATAAGGAGGAGATAGCTTCATGGATCTCCTGAAAACTATAGAGGCTTGGCAGTATGGTTAGAGCTGTAAATACAACGAATTGCTAACTTTGAACTCCCGCTCAGTACAACATGAGTTTGCTACCCGTTTCGTTCTCTTGTGTTGCCTGTAAGTTCTTCGTGAGGGAGGACAGAATGTGGTCCCGACTGCATATCTCGGTTGCTTGAACTTGAGTGTTCCCCGACGCATAACGGGAAGCTGGGGGGTGGGCGCATGCCATAAACGGTTTCATATGGGTTATCTTGGTGGTTGAATGAAAAGAGGTGTTGTACCACCATTATGCCCACAATAGCCACTTTACCATTCTTTTGGTCGTTCACTTGATAAACATCGTAGGCAATTTTCCAAACATTGGTTAACCACTTCAATTTTGCTGCCAGATTGACGATGGTAACCTGAGCTCATGTTCAACTTGGTTCCCTGTAAGCGAAACAAATCCTGCCGAAAAAAAAAAACTGGCGAAGATGGCATCCTTGTCGCTGATAATGGTGCATGGCATACCTATTCAACAAAGAGCTAGGCCACCACCGAAGCTTTGTAGGGGTGTGACATTGCTACAAAGTGGTGTACTCAGATAAATGATCCACCAGAACCAATATCACACTCTTATTGTGTGAGAGGGGTAACCCTTCATGAAGTCAAGAGAGATGTTTGTCCAAACACGCTCAGGGGATTGGAAGTAGCTGTAACAACCCTGGTGGTGCCACATTCTTACTTTTGGGGTGTTGACACACATCACTCTCTTAGTGACTAGCGACCATAATGTCACAACCCTGGCCAATAAAATGATGTGGTTATCCAATGAAGGGTTTTGTGAAACCCCGAGTGCCCAGTTGCTAGACTCTTATGAAGTTCCTTGAGAACTTTGGCTCGTAAAGGCAAGAGGCTGCGAGCACTAGGTGGCCCGTATAGTATAGAATCCCATCACTCCATGGTATGTGCTGTCCAACTGGCCTTCTTACCAATGTTGAGACAACGATTGTAATTTAGGGTTGGTGCTGTATTTGGCCCGAACCTCATCAAGCCACGTAAGAATGGGCAGTGATATGACTAAGGGCTTGTTTAATAAAAACTTATTTTTAGTACTAATCATTGAGTTTTGCTAGTTTCAATGATTTTCCCTTATTCATGGCATTTGGTAAATCCACATAATTAAGTGCTTAATTTCGATTTCCATTGAAACAATGGGTTTTATTCCAACAACCCTCTCTTGACTTATCACTTAATGTGGAATATGGTAAGTGAACTTGCTTCCTATCAATAATTTAAAATGACAATAATGTTTTTGCTCTTCTCAATAAATAACAATACTTTTTGGGTCACCTTATGAGGTCTGATCACAAATGTAAACTGTTAATCTTGAAGTACCCGTCAAGCCCTTCAAAACGAGTGGTCATTTGCCTAGAACAGAGATCTAAGCGTTGAGATCTTGGATGTCCAAGTTGGTGTGTTGCTACACCTCTGGGCCACATATGGTAATAATAACTTTTGTAGCCCATTTTTCGAAGTGTTTCTAGACTCCTTTAGCGTAGTGGACAACACATCTTGTAATACTCATTGATAGCTTCGAAAGTAAGCGGCTGCATGCCCTAAACGAAGATCAAAATGCTGAGATCTTGTATGTTGAAGATGGTGTGTTGCTGCACATCCGGGCCACATGTGCGGTAATAACGATTGACTTTGTGGCTCAGTTTTCAAGGTGTTTCTAGGATCTTTACTTGAAGTGGACCGTATATTGTGTAGTACTCATTGATAGCTTCGAAACATGTGGTTGCACGTCCCGAACGGAGATCAGAGCGCTGAGATCTTGTACGTCAAAGTTGGTGTGTTGCCTGCGCATCGAGCTACATGTGCGGTAAAAACGATTTAATTTTATGGCTCAATTTTCGAGGTGTTTCCAGTATCCTTTTGAGACGTGACCGCACATCTTGCAATATTCGTTTATAGCTTCAAAACAAGTAGTTGCAAGTCCCAAACGGAGATCTAAGCGATGAGATCTTGAATGTATAAAATTTTGTCACACATGCTGATAAAAATAAAAAACACAAAATCTAATGTTAGCTATTTGTGCTCAATTTTTGACATTTTTTTCCTTAGGGAGATCTAAGCCTTCTATGACATCCAATGCTTTGAGCTCAATGAAATCAAGGTGTTGCTCGTCCAGATCGGGGCATGGATTGCAACAGAAATTGATGCTCAAGATGGCCTATTCATTTAGAACGAGTGACCATGCCCTGATTTGGACGAGTGATCCCTTGATTTCATAGAACTTGAAGCGTTGAATGTCATGGAAGGCTCAAGTCTCCTAAAGGAGACCAAAAAATTGCAAAAATAAAAATCTGTGACAAATAGCTTACGCTAAATTTTGCATTAAAAAAAATAATATTTGTTAGCATATGTGATGACACACAATTTTGCACGTCTAAGATCTCAACACTTGGGTTTACGTTAAGGATGTGTGACTACTTGTTTTGAAGTTATA
The DNA here is from genome assembly GCF_029962835.1 of Magnolia sinica. Classification (NCBI taxonomy): domain Eukaryota; kingdom Viridiplantae; phylum Streptophyta; class Magnoliopsida; order Magnoliales; family Magnoliaceae; genus Magnolia; species Magnolia sinica. Next base: position 4,315,950 of record NC_080581.1, on the reverse strand, counting down.
AACGAGTATTGTAAGATGCGCAGTCCACATCTCAAAAGGAGACTGGAAATACATTGGAAACTGGGCCACAAAGTCAAATCATTATTATCGCACATGTGGCCCGATGTGCAGTGGCACACTAACTTTGACGTACTAGATCTCAACACTTTGATCCCCGTTCAGGACATGCGGCCACTTGTTATGAAGTTATCAATGAGTACTACATTATGTGCAGTTCACTTCACATAAAAACTTTAGAAACATCTTGAAAACCAAGTCACAAAGTCAATCGTTATTATCATGCATGTGGCCTAGATGTGTAGCGACACACCAACTTCGACGTACAAGATCTCAAGGTTTCGATCTCCGTTCGGAACGTACGACCACTTGTTTTAAAGCTATTAATGAGTACCACAAGATGTGCAGTCCACTTTGCAAAAGGAGTCTAGAAACACCTATAAAAAAAAGGCCTCAAAGTCCAATTGTTATTACCGAATGTGTAACAATACACCAACTTCGACATTCAAGATCTCAACTCTCCAATCTCTGTTTTGGAGAGTGACGACTCGTTTCGAAGGGTTTGATGAGTATTGCGATATTAACGGTTTACATTTGTGATCAAACCATATTAGGTGACTCAAAAAGTGTTGTTATTTTTTAAGAAGAGAAAGGACATTGTTGGCATTTTAAATTGTTGATACGGAGCAAAATCACTTACCACATTCCACGTTAAGTGATAAGTGAGGAGATTGGAGCTAAAAAAATTACTCTTTTTTTCAGTGGAAATTGAAATTTAGCACTTAATTACGTGAATTTACCAAACGCCCTGAATAAGGAAAAATTACTGAAAATACCAAAATTTAGTGATTAGTGTTGAAAATAAGTTTTATCAAACAAGCCCGTAATTTAATTTTTAGACCTTAATTTTCAGTTTAACAAACGACACCTAAGGGGCTTCCTTCTTCAACCCCTCAAGATAAGGCATCAACTGCTTTATTGTCACGTCCGCTCTTGTAGTGTATTTCATAATCATATCCAAGGAGCTTTATTAAACACTTTTGTTGTGCAATAGTGGCTATACGCTGCTCGAAGAGATATTTTAGACTTCTTTGGTCATTTTTAATTTTGAATCGCCTCCCTAATAGTAAGGACACCATGTTTGAACCGCGACAATTATAGCAAGGAGCTCATTCTCATAAGTGGAGAGATTCCGAGTTTTCCCTTTTAATGCTTGGCTAATGAATGCCAATGGTTGCCCATCCTGCATCAATGTCGCTCCAATTCCGTTTCCTAACGCATCACACTCGGAGACGAATGTTTTGGTGAAGTCAGGTGGGGCCAAGACAGGTGCTTTCGTCATGGCTTGCATAAGTAAATGAAAGGTTCATTTAGTCGCCTCTATCTAAGAATTATTTTTCAGAAGAGTTGAGTGGTGATGCAATCTTTCCATAGTCCCTTATGACCTTTTTAGAGTATCCGGTGAGGCCCAAGAAGCCTCACAAGCCTTTGGAGTAGTGGGGCGAGGTGATGGGGACATCACGCGCACACGCACGCCCCCCTTAACGCACGTACACACGGAGGAGGGCTCCACCATCAATCTGTATCGATGACGACGTCCAAGGAGGGCATCCTAGTTAGAGGACTGTGTTTTGGTTCATTGGAGTGAACCTGATAGTCATGTAAAACCCACCATGGGTTTTCATGATCGTGGCCCACTATTCTAATTAATCTAGTATTTTAGGTTTTGCTTATTATTGGTATTAAGAGTATCATGGACGGTTTAGATTGCTTTGATTAGTTGTTATTTTTTATTACTTTATCGCTAAGTCATAAGTTGTGCACATGGCGTGAGTTTTGGGGTATATGGTTTTATTATAAATAGGTACCCCTTGTAGTCTTTTTAATTCATTGAAGATTAATAAAAATTCCTGCGTTTTTCTACTCTGAGTTTCTGAGTTGTGGAAATCCAATTGGGTGTGAAACCCGCCCTTCCTCGAAGGGTTGACTACCGTGGTGCGAAGCTACATTTATCCCGATTCGCCCCCACCTTCTACTATCTATAAATCTTCTCCTACAATCATATACGCTCTAAATCCCTCTATTGCAGCAGTTTTTCTCTCTACAGCAGAATTCCAAAATCTGGCCCTGCAGGAGGGCTGAAACTTCGGCGGAGCACCACGCACAGACCGTATATCGGATCAGCCTGAAAATTGGAGGTTTTAGAGCCCACCTCTGGCCGACTAGACTTAAGAAGTCGGTTTTCGGGTTCGGGGCCCACACGCAAGTGTGGCCAGGCCTCTACACACGTGCGTCAGGTCTGGCCCGCTATCTGCGCACTTGGACTGTCGCCAGGTTCAGTTTTTTTCCGTCTTTCATTCCTCTCTTGCTTATTTCCATAACCCTAACCCTAGATTGCATTAATCCCAATTTATTTAACCCTTTTTCCTAACCCCAGGGTTCTTTGGAATTGAAACCTGTGAATCCTTTGGATTGGGGACATATTTCTATGCATGTGTGGATGAATATACTTCCCTTTGAGTATTGTTTGGTCCAAAGTTTTTTAGTGATCCAACCCTAACATGTGTAGGCCTGGACCCGCATAGATTCCCATTGTTTGAATGTTTGAACTTTTATGTGGGATGTGAAATTTTATGCGATTATTTCTGAATTAGTATGATCTAAAGCCTGAGATCTTGCATATCATATTTAATTTTCATGTCCTGCATCAAATTTGGTATCAAAGCTTAGGGTTCTTATGGGGAAATGCATTACATGTTTAGGGTTTAGTTTGTTTATGTCCATTATGCATCATGTCTCATCATATAGAGCTGTTTGGAGGTCTATAATTCCTGCTACAAGCTGCTAAATTTTCTACTATTAGAAAAATCCCCAATATCTCTTTGCTGGATTTTCTGCTGACAGATTCTTTGGATAGGTAGGTTGCTGAAAATCGAATAGTGTTGTGTCGTTTTACCCATATAGAGTCCTATAGGAGCATTTAGTCCCATCTAGGCGCATATAGTCATAGTAGAAGGTCCTTACGTTGAGTTAGTAGTTGTATGCCCACACGTACGGGTTGTGGTTTTGGCTTCCACCCTACACTAAACATGGAGCAATTGCAAGAATCAGTGAACAAGTTGACCTAGCAGTTTGAGTCTTTGGGTAGGCGGTTGGAACAACGTATGGACCACCGCCTTGAGCAGTTTAATGTGCGTGTTACCCAACTAGAGACCTTCCTCGGGGCAAACCCCACCATTGGGGAAGATGCCCAATCTCAGGCAGGTGGTCAAGAGGTTAGGCCAAGTAATGGAGGTGGCTAAGGAATTGGTCATGAGCGCGCACCTGTGCTCCTACCCACGAGGGATATCATGATCAATATGACCCAAATGCCCAACTCCTCAAGGGAGTTAGAGTAGATGCCCTTACGTTTGATGACCACTTAGACCCTAAAGCTTTTTTAGATTGGTTGGTGGATATAGACCACTATTTTGAGTGGTATAACATGTCAGATGCTCGTCGAGTCCAATTCGCCAAGATGAAGTTTGTGGGCCAAGCAAAGAGGTTTTGGGCGAGGTAGAGCGAAAGAAAGAAAGAGCGAGAGAGCTCCCAATAGTCCATTGGGGAGAAATGAAAGAAACGCTTAAGGAGAAGTACATCCCTTTCTCCTATCGCTTACGGTTGATTGAGAAATGACAGTCTCTTTGATAGGGTTCCATGAGTGTTGCTGAATATATTGAGAAGTTCGAAGAGTACTTGACCCGTTGCGAGGTTGATGAGGACCCCGTACTCACCCTTGCTCGCTTTGAAACGGGCCTCCGTCTTGACATTAGGAGAGAATTGCTCACCAAAGACATAAACACTATTGGACAATTGTATCAAGTAGTGTTAGATGTCGAGCAATACATCAAAGCATCTATGGGAATGCGGTTTGACTTTCGCGATTCTAGTGCTAAGGCCAACCCCTCTGAGGCTAAACCTCACACTGGATACCAAAACAAACCTTCCAATAGTTCTTAGTCCAGGCCCAAGGATGATAAGGGTAAAGAAATTGTCGGGTCTAGCTCGCATGGAAGTAGGACAACTAGGTGTTTTAGGTGTCAGGGGTTTGATCACTTTGCCCACCAGTGCGGCACAAAAGAGGGCACCAAAGTATTCCTTATTGATGGGCAAGTAGAAGTAGTACTCCCAGAGAGTGACGGTGAGGAGGAAAAATATGAGCCAGTAGAAACCCCTAGTGATGAGGAAGAGGGAGTACAAGAGTCTGCGACTTTCGCAGTTGTGCGTTGTGCATTTGCTCAAGCAAAGAACTCTGATAATTGGTGCAGCAGCATGATCTTCTATACTTGTGCAAAATGTGGGGAAAAGAGTTGTAAGATAATCGTGGATAGTGGTAGTTGTGCCAATGTGGCATCGACTAGCACTGTGAGTCATTTGGGCTTGAAGTTTGAAGCCAACCCTATAGTGTCCTGGGTTGATGAAACTTCCATTCTAGTCTCGCACCGTTGTCTTGTTCTTATTCAATTTGGATCATATAAAAACACTTTGGTGTGATGTTGTTCCCATGGATGCTTGCCATATCATTCTGGGTAGACTGTGGCTCTATGACAAAGATGTTACCATATTTGGTCGTTCAAATGTATGTACATTCTGGTTCGAGGGCAAGGTGGTCAAGCTAAATCCACTGCCACCCAAGAATACGACTGGAAAGGAGTCCACCACAGAGTGGTGTGAGTGGCTCAAAAGAATTGAAGGAGTCCAAGTCTAAGTCCAAACCTCTCCATATTCTAAATGCCAAAGACTTTGAGTGAGAAACGGAGGCGAACTCGATGATACACGCCCTTGTGGCTAGGGAGTGTACCATAGGTTAGTGTAGAGTTACCCACTGAGGTTATTCAGGTAGCGCATGAGTTTCGTGATGTCTTTCCTGATGATCTACCGAATAAGCTTCCCCCTATCAGGAATATACAGCATGCTATTGATTTAATCCCTGGGGCGACTTTACTAAACCTCCCGCATTACAGAATGAACCCAAAGGAGCACGCTGAGTTGAAGAGACAGATTGACGAGCTCCTAGAGAATGGTTTCATTCGAGAGAGCATGAGCCCGTGTGCCATGCCCGTCCTTCTTACACCTAAGAAGGATGGCACATGAAGGATATGTGTTGATAGTAGGGCCATCAACAAAATCACAGTCAAGTATCGGTTTCCCATACCGCGTCTTGATGACATGTTGGATATGATGGCTAATGCTACTATCTTCTCGAAAATTGACCTCAAAAGTGGTTATCACCAAATCTGTGTACGCCCTGATGATGAGTAGAAGATGGCCTTCAAGACAAAGGATGGGCTATATGAGTGGCTAGTTATGCCTTTTGGGTTAACTAACGCCAAGCACTTTCATGCGTGTGATGACCCAAGTGTTGAGGCCCTTCATGGGGGAGTTCCTGGTCGTATACTTTGATGATATATTGATTTATAGCATGACTAAGGAACAACACCTCAACCACTTGAGACGGGTATGTGGGATCCTTAGAGCCGAGAAATTGTACGTCAACCTAAAGAAGTGTGCGTTTTTGTCTAATAGTGTTATCTTCTTAGGTTTTATTGTGTCAGCTGAGGGCATATCGGCAGATCCCGATAAGGCCAAGGCCATCATCAATTGGCCTGAACCCTACAATATTCATGAGGTGTGCAACTTTCACGGCTTAGCTACCTTCTATAGGCAGTTCATTCGAGGTTTCAGTTCCACTATGGCTCCCATCACGGATTGCATAAAAAAATAAAGAGTTTCAATGGACAAAGGCAGCCTTAAAGGCCTTCAAGAAGATAAAGGTCAAGATGACCGAAGGTCCAGTCACGCGACTTCCAGATTTTTCAAAAGCTTTTAAAGTCGCATGTGACGCGTCGGGAGTCAGCATAGGAGGAGTACTTAGTCAAGAAGGGTACCTTGTCTCCTTTTTTAGTGAGAAACCGAATGAGGCGAAACAAAAATATACCGCTTATAATGAAGAGTTCTATGCGGTAGTGCAATCACTATGCCATTGGCGTCATTACCTATTGCCGCAAGAATTCGTCTTATTCTCATATCACGAGGCCTTGAGATATCTAAACTCTTAGAATAAATTAAACCCTAGGCACGCCAAGTGGGTTCAATTCCTTCAAGAGTACACTTTTGTGCTTAAGTACAAGGCCGGTGTAGAGAATAAGCCTGCCAACGCATTGAGTCGTCGAGTCACATTACTCAATTCCATGAGTGTCGAAGTCACGGGCCTCGAGGGTATCAAAGAAGATTATTCTAAGTGTCCAGATTTTAGAGTTGTGTACGCATCATTGTTAGAGATTCTGTTAGGAGGTAGCAGTGAGTACTTGATTTTAGACGGATATTTGTTTAGGAGTGACCGCTTGTGTATACCGCTCACTTCCCTCTGCGATTTTCTTGTTTGGGAGATACATTCAGAAGGGGTCGGGGTCATTTCGGTCGAGACAAGACCATTGCCCTAGTGGAGGATAGGTTTCATTGGCCAAGCCTCAAGCGAGAGTGGCCAAAATTATAGGGCAATGTCGTACTTGTCAACTGGCAAAGCAGAAAAAACAAAATATAGGATTATACACACCGTTGCCAATTCCATCTATCCCTTGGAAGGACATCAGTATGGACTTCGTGCTTGGACTCCCCAAGACTATTCAGAAACACAATTTCATATTTGTTGTCGTGGAACATTTTTCTAAAATGGCCCACTTCATTCATTGTTCTAAGACCTCTGACGCATCTCATGTTGCCAAGCTGTTCTTTAGTGAGGTCATCAAACTGCATAAGTTACCAAAAACTATAGTGTGTGACCGTGACGTGCGATTCATGAGTTGCTTTTGGAAGACACTATGACACATGATGAACACTAGGCTTCAATTTTCTTCTGCCTACCACCCTCAGACCGATGGTCAGACTGAGGTGGTCAATAGGAGCTTAGGGAGTTTGCTCAGATGTTTAGTGGGGGAGCACACCAGGACATGAGACACTGTACTACCTATAGCCGAGTTTGTGTTCAATAGTTTTATCAATAGGTCCACAGGTCAAAGTCCTTTTGAAGTTGTTACTGGTTATAAGCCTAGGAAGCCGATTGATCTTGTTCCTATGTCACTGTCACATAGGCCATCAGAGTCTGTAGAGTCCTTTGCGCATCACATTCATTCATTGCATCAAGAAATCAAGTGAAAGATCACTACTAGTAATGAACAATACAAGTTTTTTGTAGACCAGTATAAATGTTTCAAGGAATTCAATGTAGGGGACTCTGTGATGGTCCGTATTAGGCCCGAGCGGTATCCTCATGGGGCTGTTCGTAAATTACATGCGCGTAGCGCTGGACCCTTCAAAATTATAAAACGAAACGATCTCAATGCGCATGTGGTAGATCTTCCACCTTCCATGAGAATTAGTTCAACATTAAATGTGGAGGATTTAGTTACTTTTCAGGGGACCGCTGATACTTTATCCGGCCATTAGTCCACCCATCCTGATTCTCTAGATTTGTCCCTTGATCCACGGCCTCTTCCCGACCTTTCTTCCCTGCCTCTACCTCCCATACTTAATCTCCCTATACCTAGAGAGGAACTAGAAGATATTCTGGACCATCGGATAGTATCAACGTCGGACGGCGGGTTTCAAAAGTACCTGGTTAAATAGAAGTCACACCCAGCTTCAGACAGTACGTGGCTCGCTGAGGAGGAGTTTCAGAGACTTGATCCTGACATTTTGGAGCGGTTCAGGAGTTTTTTTTCGCCAGTGGCAAAATCTTCACAGCCGGAGAGAGTTGATGGGGACATCACACGCACACACGCCCTCCTTACGCATGTACACGGAAGAGGAAGGCCCCACCATCGATCTGGATCGATGGCGTCGTTCAGGGAGGGCCTCCTAGTTAGAGGACTGCATTTTAGTTCATTGTAGTGGACCCGATAGTCATGTAAAGCCTACCATGGGTTCTTACGATCGTGGCCCACTATTCTAATTTATCTAGTATTGTAGGTCTTGCTTATTATTAGTATTAAGAGTATCATAGACGGTTTAGATTGCTTTGATTAATTGTTATTTTTTATTACTTCATCGCCAAGTTATAGGTTGCGCACATGGCGCGAGTTTTGAGGTATATGGTTTTATTATAAATAGGCACTCCTTGTAGTCTTTTTAATTCATTGAAGATTAATCAAAATTCCCGCGTTTTTCTACTCCTTTAAGTTTCTGAGTTGTGGAAATCCAATTAGGTGTGAAACCCTCCCTTCCTCGAAGGGATGACTACCGTGGTGTGAAGACACATATATCCTGATTCACCCCCACCTTCTACCACATATAAATCTCCTCTTACAATCATTTACGCTCCAAATTCATCCTCTATTGCAGTAGTTTTTCTCTCTACAGCAGAATTTCATAATCTGGCCTTGCAGGAGGGTTGAAACTTTGGCGGAGCACCACGCACAGACCGTATATCGGATCGGCCTAAAAATCGAAGGTTTTGGAGCCCACCTCTGGCCGACCAGACTTAAGAAGTTGGTTTCCAGGTTTGGGGCCCACACGCAAGTGCGGCCAGGCCCCCTGCGCACGTGCGTTAGGTCTGGCCCGCTATCTGCACGCGTGGACTGTTGTCAGGTTCAGTTTTTTTCCGTCTTTCATTCCTCTCTTGCTTATTTTTCGTAACCCTAACCCTAGATGACATTAATCCCAAGTTATTTGACCATTTTTCCTAATCTTAGGGTTCTCTGGAATTGAAACCTGTGAATCCTTTGGATTGGGGACATATTTATGTGCATGTGTGGATGAATATACTTCCCTTTGAGTATTGTTTGGTCCATAATTTTTTAGTGATCCAGCCCTAACATGTGTAGGCCTGGTGATGCAGGACATGAGATTTAAATATGATATGCAAGATTTCAGGCTTAGATCATACCAATTCAGAAACAATTACACAAATTCCACATCCCACATGAAAATCCAAACATTCAATTAAAGGGGAATCTATGCGGGTCCAGGCCTACACAGGTTAGGACTAGACCAATAAAAATTATAAGCCAAACGATCTCAAAGGGAAATAGAAATCAACCACTCATGCATAGCAAACAGTCATTAATCTAAGGGATTCCCCAATCTCAATTCAAGGAACCCTAGGATGAAAAAAAAGGGCAAATAAATTAGGGCTAATGCAAACTAAGACTAGGGTTTAGGAAATATGAATGAAAAGAGGAAAACTAGAGGAAAATCCGGAGAAAGCTCCTGCGCGCAGATGGTGACCCGGGGCTGACGCACGTGTGTTGGTGGGTTGGCCGCACGTGTGGTGGAAGCCCGCCTCCCCAAAGTGACACCTAGGCTTTGATCGATTAGGGGAGACTTCTAATCCCTCCAAGTTTGACGACGATCCGACGTAAGGTCGAGGTGTAGTGCTCCGCCGAAGTTTCAGCCCTCCTACAGGTCCATATTCTGGAAACTGGATGTAGAGGAATGAATAGCTACAAAATCTGGGAAATTCAAAGCAATAATGATAATAGCAGATGAGATATATGGATGGGAGAGGGTAGGGACGGATGGGGATAGATGTGGCTTCACACCACATAGTTAACCCTTCGAAAAGGGAGGGCTTTGCACCCACTTTTGAATTCTTCCACAACTCACTAAGAGAGCAGAAAAATAAAGCAAGAATTTTTATTAAGCTTCAATGAATCAAAAGAACTACAAGGGGTGCCTATTTATAGAGAAAACCATATACCCCAAAACTCGCACCATGTGCTCAACCTATTACTTAGTGATGAAGTAAACTAAAATAAAAACCAAACAAAGAAATCTAAAGCGTTCATGATGTTCTAAATAATAACAATAAGCAAAACCTAAAATATGAAATCAATCTGACTAGTTGGCCACGATCATGAGATCCCATGATGGGCTTTTCTTGACTATCGGGCTCGCTCTTTTGAATCAAAACTTCGTCTTCTAACTAGGAGGCCTTCCTTGGACGTTGTCATCAAGCCAGATCGACGGTAGGGCCCTCTTTCGTACATACGTGCGTTTGGGGGGGGGGGGGGGTTGGCGTGCGTGCACGTGTGGGCAGCTTGCGTGCACGTGTGCACATGATGTCCCCATCACCTGGACCCGCATAGATTCCCCTTGCTTGAATGTTTGAACTTTTGTGTGGGATGTGGAATTTTATGTGATTGTTTCTGAATTAGTATGCTCTAAAGCCTGAGATCTTGCATATCATATTTAATTTTCATGTCCTGCATCACAAGGCCATTTAAGCATGCAAGCAATTTTTTCGGGGTTAACAGCTACTCCCTGTTGTGATATTATGTGGCCTAAGTATTTGACTTCCTTCTTCTCAAACATGCATTTTGTTATCTTGGCATAGAGTCGGTGAGCACGTAGGATCTTCAAAGTGGTTTGAAGATGCGCTAAATGGTCTCCCCAGGGTCGACTGTATATTGATATGTCACAAAAAAAGAAAAGAAAAGAAAAAAAAGAAAAAAGAAAAAAAAGTAGACCAAAATAAACTTGCGGAGATATGGCATAAAGACCTCATTCTTTATGCCCATGGTCTCCCCAATGGGCATAACAAGAACTCATGGTGCCCTTTGTGTGTTCAGAAGGCAGTTTTGGGAATGCCATCGGGATGAACTCAGATCTAGTGGCATCCAGATTGAATGTCAAACTTGGTAAAATATTTATACCCATGTAGCTTACTAATTAACTCATCCATAACAGAATAAAAAACTTATCTTTAATGGTTTCCTTGTTGAGAGTGGCAATCCACACAGAGACATCATTGTCATCGCCTTTTCAAACCAGTAAAATTGGGGATGAGTAAGGATTGGAGCTCGGTCTGATGATCCCCATATCAAGCATTTCATGAACTATTTTCTCAATTTCATTTTTATGGTAGTGTGGGTACCAATACAATCTCACATTAACAGGTTGGCTTCCTCAAGATAAGGGAATCCGATGGTCCTATGGGCACGGTGGCAGCAACACATGCGGTTCCATGAACACATCCTTTAAGTTATCGACTAGAGACTTCAGTTGATCGTCTGAGAGAAATGGTTCTAGCTGGCCGGTCACATTGCTGATGCACACCATCGCCCCCCTCATCCCGCTTCTGAATCAACTTCATGATGCTTTTACACTTGACCACCTAGGTTTCACTTGGCGAGCGTCTTTTGAGCTTGTGTTCCCTTCCTTTCATTGAAAATCACATAAGCATCTTTGAACAATTCCAAATAACGGGTCCTAATTTGCGTAGCCAATGAAAAATCCCAAGGATAAGCGATAGACATCGGTGTGAATAGGTAATCCTTGTACAGTGATGTCAAGTCCCTTGCATTTTCCCTCACTAGTGAGCCTTTCACTGTTGGCCACCATCATTTTAAACTAGTCCCACGTTGCGCCTTGATACATGCTCTTTTGATCACAGTTGGGGTTCACAAAGTTGTCTGTGCTACCCGAGTTGATTAAGATGGTCAACTGGCTACTTATTGATGTGACCTTCAACCCTCATAGTCTAGGGTATCGGAGCCCCCGTAATAGCGTGTAATGAGATCTCTGGAGAGGGTTCCTGAGGCTCTTCCGTAACCACTTTAGCTTCATTGAGCTCTTCGCCGATCTCTTCCTCATCCAATCAGTTGCCTTCTGGAAGGAAGAGTTTTTTTGTTTAATAATGATGCCCTGAATGGAATTTCCCGTCGTAGTTGCAACAGAAACCTTGATCCCTACCTTCTTTGATTTCGATTAGTGTCAGCCATTTGAAACAACCAAAATCAGAAGTCAGTGGCCATATCATCCAATATGTGTTAAAAGAAAAGCCCCTTTTAGGATTCTGCTTTTCCATTTTCTCAATTGTTCGCATATTTTCTTTGTTCAAAATATAAGAGGAAGGTTATTGATTCTGACTATATCTAGGCTCATTTTGGAGATGAAAACACAAGAAATTTAAGCATGATTCAACAAATTGGCTTATGTATATGACGTGATTCATGTCATTTGATAGTCATGTTTGTAAGAATTATGCATGTTAAACAGATAAATTGCATTTTTTTTTTACCCATTACACCTTCCCATATCATATTCACAACCTTGATGGTGCAACAATCAATCATGCACGATCTTGATTGTAAAGAGTTAATCTATAATTATGCTTTGAATATTGGCTTTCTAGGCTCTACAAAAGTCAGTACAGTTGTTCGCATGCATTTGTAATCCTACTCTCCTACTTGGCCTTTCATAAGAGGATCACGATTTTATCAAATTCCTTGATATTTGGGACTATATAATTTCAATATACTTTAACAAAAAAAAAGACTAGAATTTTATGAGAGATTAGCATTTTATATGCTGACACAATTCATAATAATATCATATATCTTCAGGAGACACGAGGAAAACTGTGCAGTCAGTAGGGAGCCCTTGGAGAGATCTTTTAGCTAATCCAGAGCAGTGGTGGGATCACCGATTGGATAAGCTCAATGGATTGGTGATCATTTCTATCCACACACTCTGTATTTTCCCTTCAGAAAAAAAAAAAAACACTGTATTCTTTGTTTGGTATGCATATATGTAAAACTTAGAATTGTCTTCTTATTCAGGTGAGCCCAAAGCATCCAGATTTTAAACACAAGGAGAAAAACCTGCCAATATGGATTGACCGTGCACCAGAACAGGTCCTGTCGGGACTTGAAGGACTAAAATTTGATGTGAAAAAAGGAGAAAAGGTTAAGCATGGATCGCCTATAAAAAGAACAGTTGGTGGTGAGTATTACTGGATATACTGGTCAGCTTGATGATCATTGAACTGCTTTGTGGACAATTGTTGTAGAATGCACAATCTAACTCTTTCCATAGAAATGATGTTACCACTTAAATTTGAAACTACGAACATTATGTTTCTTTCTTTATTAACATTTTATGACCTTTAAGTCATTTAGATGCGGACACGTGTCTGTGTCAGGTGGTTTTCAAATGTCAAACTTGCCATCAAGTCTGTAGTAAAATATTATATTTTAATAGTATATTGGTGATTGTCATATTTAAAAAGATCTGTATAAGCAAATAAAGATAATAAACCTATAAATTAACTATTTATATGTAAAAATGTATAAACATTAAGAATTAGTATTTAAAGTTTTTTAAAAAAGTAAAGAAATGGTATTCTTACTTTTTTAATTTTAACCAGTCCCACAAAGTGTTGACAAAAAACAGAGATGTGAGGACATGGTACATTTAGAAAAAGGGGCGCACTCCAGTAGTACCGGTACCACCGTAAGCTTAAGGTGATACTGGGCAGATGTGAAGCCCAGCAAAATGTTCACAGAATCAAACCCGTACATAGTATGTGTCACCTTATGCATCACCTTAGAAAATCCAAAGGCCCAGAAATCAGCCTGATCCAAAACTCAGATGAGCCACAGCACATGGAACATACTGAGAGGGAATGCCCACTGTTGTTTCAGTGAGGGGTTCACCTAGTTTTGGATATATAATCAAGGCCATTCAGATCCTTCATCCTGTACAGATGAAGTGTCAGGAAAAAATTCAGGTTGTTTTATGATTCATGTGGGCCGCTGTGAAATTCATGTGTGGATGTTGCCTCTCAGCTCATTCCCCTAGCTGTGGCTCATCTTAGATTTGGATCAGGCTGAGTTGTTTTCTGAGGTGATGCATCTTATGGATGGCTTGGATTCCATGAACACATCATGTGGACCCCACATCTTCCTGTTATCACCGGAGCTCCATTCTTAGTCTAAAAAGCTAAATATATCCTTGTTACGCAGTTTCTAACTCTGCCTGGAATCTACAGAGCCATCCTCGAAACCATGCCTGGAATCTACAGATGCATCTTGGAAGGACTTGGTGGAAAACCCAAAGAATTGGTGGGACAATCGATCCTGTAAGGTACCTCAGCAAGAACACGGAATTTTTAGCTTTGAGCACTCATCATTCAATTCTTCTCACTGTATTCTAATGCAGTTAGTTCTTCTTCTTCTTCTTCTTTTAATGCTTTTTGCTCATTTTCATTCTTGCACTTGCAGCTCAATCCCAAAGCCCCTGATTTTAAACACAAGGTAACTGGTGAAGGATTGTGGATTAACAGGACACCAGCTTGGGCATTGTCTAAGTTGCCGCCTTCCAAACCTAAATCAACAGTCAACATTAACATGAAGGACACACTACTGTCCTGAGTGCTCTACCCTGTTTCCTACGACTTATTCTGGTTAGATCCTCACTTGTCCTCCATCTGGCTTTAAGGTTTTGGGGTACAGTATTCTGTGCATGTGGGCCCCACAGTCCTGTGATCTATGATATTGGTCTGATGAAGCCCAACATGGATGGGCGATGCCCAAGGTAATCAAGAACGGTATTGGCTGTAATGGCCAGCCTTATGGCTGTTATGATTTGTAACGGTCATTTTTTTTTGAAGGAAGAAACTGTAAAAGCCCTTAAACGGGACCATTAAGGGCCATTTTTTTTTTCAGAACTGGTGTTATAAACCTCTACTGCGAAACAGATCCTACCATCATGGCCGTTATGTAATTGTTTTTTAATATCTGCCAGATCGGAAGATCTTAATCATTTTAGATCAGTGGCTGCAAATAGATTTCCAAGAGAATTATCATTGTGGTCCACAATGTGAAAGACAGGATCTTTCCATTATGGATATTGTTGGGGTGTCTCCTTCCATGGTCTGGCCCATCAGATCAATGGCATGGGTGATCAAGCTGTGCACCTTACAGACATGGAATCTTGCCTGCTGAGGACCATTACCTAGTGAATTCCCTGAAATGGCAATAGGCCTGAACACGGTTTTGCTGATTTCTGAAGGTGGGGGATACAGTGTGAAGTTCTGAAGAGGACTGGTGCATTTCTTTCATGCAAGTGTATTTATGTGAACATACATGGCTCTGCTTAGTGCTTGTCCGGCCAGCTGACAGGTACTGTTGTCCTAACGTGAGCTATCCATCAATAGGTTCATTGTCCGTGAGCACCACAGATATTTTTCGACGCCCATATAACACTTATACAGGATCATCAATTCCCTTTAGCTGCAACGTTCATTGATGTTATCATGTACATTTTTTGGAGAATGCACAAGCAAGAAAAGGCACTTTAGATGCCAGAGATGGAAAATGTTATGGCCATGGTTGTAATCTTGTAATTAATGGTTGGAGGATTGCATCTTGAGAATGAACATTATAAATGGGACTGAACTCGGGCTCTGATGGATTGTGGGTGTTTGGGGAAAGAAATTATATAAGATGAGATTGCACAATTTTTACATTAATTGCATATAATGCTTTGTAACCTCTCACTGTGGCCAACGATATTGTCATGTGTGCTTGTAAAATGCAGGTCCTGCAGTGAAGGGCATAGATTTTCTTGCATGAAATGATGATTTTGCCCTCTTTACTGTGATGCTTGCATCGCATATGCGTCATCTTTGGGTTCTTAGGGGGTTATGATAACCCTTGGTCACAGGTATTTTACAAAAGATATGTTATTACTAAAATGTGGTTGAAATTTTCAAATTTAGTTGGTGGGGCCAAATGGGAAAGCTATGGGCGAGTATAAATTCTCTGTTCACTACACAGGTGCTGTGTGTACAACTGAGATATGGCAAGTTCATCATGAAACTAGAGGAGGTGCTGTGCGACAGCTAAGATGTGGTAAGTTCATCGTGAAACTGGAGGAAGTGAGTGCATGCTCATATCCTTTTGATGAAATGCCTCTAGGCTATGTTTGGTTGCAACAAATATCATGAAATGGCGTAGTATTTTCCACCATATTAGACTGATTAATCACTAAATTTCATGGTATCTGGTGCCAACCAAATATATCCTCAAAGATGGGGAAAAAATGGAGTGTAAGAAAATTTTAGGATATGTAGATGTTCAGCTAGGGCTGTCAATAGGTTTGACTTGGGTTTCTTTAGTGGCAACGAGCTTGTTCTGTTTAATAATGGTTTCTTAAAGTTAGGTCAGGCTAAATATCTTAGACAACCATTTATGAAGAGCCCCAACAATGCTCGGACTAGGCCTCATATCAAACATTAATCTCTCCTTGCCAACCCAACCCCAGCTAGTGGGGGGGCTGGTCCAGGAAGCTTGATGGGCCACTGGTATTTTCTGATTGTTCTTGCTAGGTCCTTCAACATCTGGGCCGTTCAGGATGAAGGTCTGTCCAAGAACAGTCTGCAAAGTAAAACTAGGCCTGAGGGTAGGCTGGACTTTTGGTGGGCCTGAGTCATGCAGACATTATAGTTGGTCAGTGCCCAAGCACTACCTGTTTATCCACTCTTTGAGCAAGGGCCAGCCCTTTCATTATGTGTGTCTCACAATGCATGTTTTTTTAAGCCTAATGCCCAAGCCTAGCCCAGCCCTATTAATAAATATGATTAAATCTTGGGCCTGGCCTTGGACCCCTATGCCTGGTATGCCAGGCCAAGCCCTACCCCACAAAGCCCACTTGTTAACTTAGCCCATTAACTTAGATATCCTCAGCTGGGTAAGTTACAGGAGCAGCAGGATTTACAAAGACGCTTGCAAAGGTGAAAGATGAGGGTTCTCAACATGTCACCATTCTCATGCGACCCCATCATATGTACTACTCTCAGGGTTTTTAGACATGGATTGACTCGTTTGATCTCAAGATGAGCCACAACTCATGCAAGTCTGGGGTTGTGTCTGCCCAACTCATGGTGTTGAACTGGATTGGCTAATGCTGAATCCTAGTTGACTCGTCCAAGGCGCATGTTGGAATCTTAAAACCCTGACCACCAGATTATAAATGTACTCTTCAGGGGTCAAAGCACATGGGCAGTAACCAAAAGAAGAGGCGATTATCATGCCAAAACTAGCTATAGAAGATAACGGGTAAGCCCCGTTTAGTTGCCACTTAAAATTGAGTTTTAACCCATAATTTACATAAACTATGATCAATCAACTAATTACTGTTAACTAAAAAAAGTGAGACAGACTCATTTTCGAGTGCTAATCAAACAGGATATATGCACCAGTCTCTCTACTTCTAGTACTATGTTAGTACCACAGTTTATAGTACCCAAGATACGAAAAAAAGGGTGCATGTTTCAAAAAAGAAGAGGTGGAGATGCAAGTTTTTGGATTCGTAAAGCTGAAATAGCCCAAACATCAAAGCAGCAATACAGATGCAATCCAATCAAGAGTTGATTGCATTTGCGCGCAGGAGTATAATTGCAAATGGGCAGTTCAGTTCTATGAGGAAATGGTATTTAAAAAAAATAAAATTAAATAACCCTGAAATTGCGATCGCAGTTCCTACTCCAATACAATGCAATTGCAACTTGGAGCACAGATTCTCTATATGAATTGGAAATTACAATTTGGTCATATCCGCTTTATTAGATTAACAATTGCAATTCCTTTCTATAGTGCAGCCAAACATGACTGCAGCCATAAGTCCACAACTTTTTCTTCCAATCACCCAAAAGAATAGAAAGAAACACTGAGACTCTATTGCTGAAGCAAACATGGAGTTGGCTGGCGATGCAACAACTTTTTTTTTCCTTACACTCAGCTGTACACATTTTCATTACTCCAATACAAACTATATACTAGCATCTTGAAGCAACCTCTCTTAGATCTTTCTGATAGAAGCAATTGCTAAATCAAATAGCAAAAAATAGACAAAAAATGCAAAGCTTATAGCCCAGCCTGTAATCATTTAGAACACCAAACAGCCAAGGAAACTGAAGCTGGTTATCTGATATCCAAACAGCATGGAAGAAAAAAATTGAGGAAACTCGGCAGGCGGTCATACTGATGCAATTCGCTTAGGCACTGAACCTGTCCCCTTCGCACTTGAGTTTGGGTCCCATCTGCCCCAGATGAAGCAAACAATTAAAGGTATTTGTCTACTGTGCACAGTGAACATTGGGGGTTGCTGCGCACCCAAATCCCTCTGAGGAAAGATGGTAGGCCGGAATTCAACAAACAGTTCGAAATGGGGTCATCAAATCCCATTTTCAAATGTAATAGGTTCCCTGCCTACCATTGGACTTCAGGAGATTGGTGTGCACCCGCATTTATACAATTTGTTTTGGGCGTGTTTGGATAGGTTGAATACTTGGGAGACGATTCAATTACACCATGGAATCCGACTTTTCCACAGGTTGTGAAGAAAAAAGTACGTATAGAAATTAATCTCCATTTCCAAGGTTTTACTCAAAAAACGTAGGTGTTGATTCCCCCCATTAAAAAAGAAAAAAAGAAAGAAAAAAAACTTGTCAATGTGGACTTACAAAGGTTGTGAGAGATGGCTGTCTCAATTTGACCATAGGCCATTCTAACCTCCTTTACATGGAAAACATTCTCCAAACCAAACAAGTGAACAAGGGAAATATTGTTGGATTCTGCATTCTATTTGCTAGATACCACAAGGGTTTTTCCATGTCTATGTTTTGGATTCATTTTATCTAAGCAGGATGGATATGGAAAACTAAAATGAAACCTTGCAAGACATGGAAGGTAGTGGATTCCAACAATGGTTCTGTTGTTTGTTTTGGAGTGTGAGTTTTCTTGGAAAACCTTGGAAAAGGAGAAAAGTGAGAAGGCATGGTCCTACTTGCTTTATTTCCTTGCCATGGAAATCGATTTAATACCTTTTTTGGGGGGGTCATTGTTTTTCATGATTTTTTTTTCCCTGAAAACTTTGGACAACATGATTTCCACACAATTTTTTCCCCCACAAACAAGGCAATTCAAGGATTCTGTGGAATGGATTTCATTTCCAAGGTAATACACATAAACAAACAGTGCTTAAACTTTAAAAGTGGTAAAAAGTTATATACCTTGCAAGTGGTTTTTTTCTACTGCATGATGCTGGCTGCTGCAGGGACCCAAAGAGGAACTAGAAGCACCAGAAGACTCAAAACAACTCGAGGGCCATTTTAAGCTTACTCTGCTTCCACTTGGGTAACTTGTAGAAAGCATCCTTTGTCATGTCAAATTTCTCTCGGAATTCTTCTGAAGACAGATAAATCTGCATTTACAAGGCAAAATCTTAGAACAGCTTAGACAAGGTTCTACTACCAAATCAGATGTTTTATGGTGCACTGTTGGATGCTCACTTGGAACTGAATTGTGATAATCCAATTTGATATAGAAGAAATGACCAATGTGGGTGTGACCGATTTTTAATCCGTAAGACGACCAAACCCAAACTGCAATTCCAAATGTTTCAAGTTGGATCCGAAACAATCTTGCAGTATCGAGGCTAGTCTCTCGTTATCTATGGAGTTGGTTTAGCCCCACTTTGTCATTCCACTCGAGTAAATATTAAAATTCAACTCAGTTGAGCATCCAAACGCAGTCTTGTCATTTACCTCACGCTTGGTCATGTCGATTTCCGTAACAGGGTCACTAGATGATACTTTTAGGCGTTCATAGGGGAATATTGGAAGCCCTTCTTCATCTTCAGCCTCACCCTCCTTAACATCTTCTTGTATAGTGAGGGATTCAATTCTACTGCTCATAGAATCAGGGTCCTCCCTGGAATCTGCCACTGGTTTCAGTTTAGAGGCCTCAGTGCTCACTTCACCACAAAGAAAGCTGGTCCAGTTTTTCAAATATGACATGAACTTTTGCATGAAAATGATAAATACTGCCAGCACAGACCTTTATTAGTTTTTGGGACTTTATTTTCTTGTATTGGTTCGAAAGAAGCAGTGAGGGCTGCTATTGCTGCTGATCTGGGGGCCACTGGTAGTAATTCTGGTGTTGAAGATTTTGGATAGGGCTTTCTAACTACTGGAGGTGGAGTAGAAAGATTCCTGGTACTTGCACTCTCAAAATTGGCGGCCAGTGCATTAAAGGCTGGAGATCTGCCTCTTACACGGACTCGGTCGGGGCTGAAGGACATGCTCCTGGAACGCTGGGATGATTTGTCTGGCACACTTGATCTTCCTACATATGATGCTGGTGCCCGTCTTTTAGGCTTCTGATAAAGCAATAAGTATCTAATCAGCAAAATAATTCTAATAAAATTCCCTTACAAAAATAAATATAAATTCTTCGCTTACGGCTATAATTGGAATGACCCCATTCTTCACTATTGCAAGCTTCCGCTGGAACGAGTTTCCATGCATCTATAGGAAAAATGAAATATCAAGATCCTTCAAGTCAGAAACTTCTAATGCTGAGATTAAGAGTCTTTTAGACACACAACCCGTCACTCGAACCAGCAACCATTCCAGTAAAAAAATAAAAAAACATTTTCCAGCATCTACAGGTCAGTGTGCTTGGTATGCTTATTGACCAAGCACAAAGATGCAATGTAACACAACGGCGGGTTTCATGAGTTTAGAGAATGTTAGAAATTGCGATTTATCTATCAAATTGCTGAATTGAACATTGGACATAAATAAAATAATATGCTTAAATGTTACGTGGAGATTCTGTTATATGAAGAAATTGCTTACTGCAGATTTTGCGGAATCCCAGATGAAGAAGCGTGTAAAGAAGGGCGGCTCACTCCCTTCCATGACAACAAATATAGGAGTTTCTTGAGATAACCTTTGGAGAAGAAAATCATGCTCAAGATATTTCTGTCAAGAAAAAAGAAAGAAAAGAAGAAGAATTAAACAATGCATTAAGAGTCTGACCAAGTAAAACTCAATTCAACAGGAACCAAGGTTTTTTAAATCGGTGCCTCCAGTATCATATTGTTCACCACAGATATGGCCCCATATCACCCTGTATCACCCCTATATCAGGCTGTTTCAGACAGATACGGGCTGATACAACCACATTGTTCATGGGCAACACCAGTACATTGGGGAATATGTAGCAGTTTAGACGATTCTGTAAACCTTTGTAGAAACTGATGCATGCTGCTGACCAAATGTAATAGTGTACCTCCCCAATATTCAAAGCTTCCATTCTTACTGTGGATTCCACCTGCTGCCCAATCCAAACAAAGACCTCTGAGTTACAGTCCAGAATGAATACATCTTCAGTCATCAAATCATCCTGGTCGAAGTTGAATATCTCCTTGACCTGCAATGGCAACACCAGTACAATCAACACCAACATTAAAAGTTATCCCCCAAACAGCAAGAGAGGTTCTTGATGATAGAAACATGACCCCGAATCCAAAACTGCTTTTTAACTACACTTGTACGTTGAATGGGAACACTTACAGGTGTCTTCAAATCATCCATTCTTTTGTATAAAAGTGACCCACTTGATGATGGGACAAGGCCATTCATCATTGGCCTTGGCCCGGCCTGGTCTGGTCACTGGGCACAGATTTCAAGCCCGTACACCCTCGGGCCAAGTTTAGGGGGCCAAGCCTTGGCCCTACAGGCTGGGCAGCCAGGGCTGGGCTGGGCACCCCAGCCCATTGCCACCCCTAGTTATCTGCATTAATTTTTTGGTCTTATGACAATAAGTAGTAATTTACTCAGTCTAAGTATCTAGAATTGCAGATGACATGCTTCTGTAATTTAGTAAAGGTACCCACCTTTAAATTGCCTGCATGCCAATGAACGTAATAGCAGCGATGTTGCACAGAAGAAAAAACCCACATGTATTAGACTTACATTTATGTCACTTAGAAATTGTAATGAAGGTTTTGGAAGAGGATGGAGACAATTTTTCTACTCCTACCTTTTGAGTAAGTGCAAGCGAATAGGTGAGGATCACCTTCTGTATTCTTCCCAATCTTCTGGCTCTGGAATTCAGATTTACCTCCAAGCAATTCCCAGAACTTGTTGGCTTCTGTGCCTTCCTTCTGTGGTTTGTACTGCATGTTTGGCTGAGAACAGTTGACAGGGATATTACACGTACAGTAAATGGTGTGATAATGCATGGAAAAGGCGACGGCGTCATGCAAATGCCTGAAGAATGATACCAATAATAATGATTATATTAATCAAAATAGTAATTTATATTGATTTCATAACAGTTACGCAAGAGGACTGCTTGTTTATGGAACTGAAAATCTAGACAATATTCATAAACCCTATAGAATGCCACATAAGAAGTATAACTAATACCATTCAGAACTGCCAGTCAACCCAAGTTAGAATTTTCAAATATAAATAACCTTTAGAAAGTACGGGCTGAAAAATGTGGCAAAATAAAGATATTTTCCAAAGAAGGTTTGCTCAAGGATGATGCATGTGGGTTCTTGCCTGGTGGTTATGACTTGTGGGAGTGCAGGATGCAAGTTTATCAAATGCCTCTAACTACAGGTGACCATCTATCACGCAGAATATAAGTATTGGACGCAACATGTGTATACTAGTAGGTATGGAATGTGGAGAGGAAGCTGTTTGTGGGGCGTGGAGAGACATGTGTATACCACATGCTCTCCTATCTCAATTTCCGCCACCAAATCCCCTTTTCTCTCCAAACAATTAAAAAGGAGTGGTCGAAATTTCCTTAGAAATGTAATGAAAAGAAAAATCAGAAAAAACATATTTTTTCTGGATTTTTGGCAAAATTTTCAATATTTTTCACAAAGGGGACTGACCCACTTAAGGTATTGTTGATATATAGCGATACATTGCAATACATTATCTACGATACATTGTGATATATCAACCGATACTAGGAAGTTTCCCAACTAAAGCCTAGCATCATATCGGTACTGTGTAATACCGATAGCATCGGCCGATATATCTGTCGATATTATTGATACTACAACATTGGATGCAGACACCTGTAAATAACCTAGATGCCCTTACCTTTGGTTCAAATTCCTTCCCATATCCTTTGGAAAAAAAAAGTTTAGTCCTCCAAAAACTAATTGCACTTGTTACTCGAGTTATACATAGCAGATATATGTATGTATACATGTATGTATTTAGTATTTGGCGTAATCCAATGACTAGCTCATCTAAAAAGGAAAAGAAGTCATAGTGAAACATTTACAAGACTAAATTTACCATGTCAACAACAGCTAAATAGTTCTTAGAAAGAATAAACCTTGATCAGATCTAGCTGTCTTTCAACAAGCTCATGGTCCTCTGAGGTAGTAAGGCTTCCAGACCACGTAAAGACAGTAGAGCCACTTTGTAATATATAACAATAAGAGGAATTCAACGATGATGCCACCTGATATAAATAAAACATCAGTAAGTTTTCCTTATTAGGAGAAAAAGTCAACAGAATGATAAAATTCTTGTCACATGTGTATGCATTAAGGAGTTTGACTTTATACTTTAAAGTCACAAATTGAAGAAGATAGGCAAATGTTGGAAATTGTTGCAATCGAAATAGAAGTTTGAATTGTGTTGGATTTCTAAAAAGTTCAACAACACTGCATATAAAGTTAACAGACCACAAGGGCATGAAATCTATCACATATTCAATGTAAGAAATTTCTTCAAGTTCCATGGTGATCTGAATGAAAATGCTGAATCATATGCTGGAAGTTCAAGCTCAAGTCCAAGAGGAGATTGAATAAAGAAATGCAATTTGCTGGACGCCATAAACAAATAAAGGAAAAGGTCCCCGATGTTAGAGAACTTGTAACAGTTCATTTGTGAAAAATAAATGCTTGCCTACAACAAGATTGTCTCTTAGTTTGCTTATTCATAAAACGGAAACACTTCTCAACTGTATTGTGAAAAAAGTGTTGGAAAATAGGAAGTAATACTCAATGGAGGAAAGAAGAAATGGAAGATAAAAATAAAAATATCAGATCTTGATTGTTCAAGTCTTGAGACATTGACTATTCAAGTCTCAAGACAAATTTGCTGCCCTTTTATGGATATTCTAGCAAGTGCAAAAGAAAGGAGATGGAAAATTGTCTTCAGGATACAATGAACTCATAGATATAAAAATCAGCAAAGATTTCCACCTCTAATTGTTGTTGAACAGATCTCCAAGAGATGAGACTGGTATGCCTCACAAAAAACTTTCTCAAAAGGACAAGTGCAAGAGGGCGGAGATGAGAATGCAATATTTGATGGCTTGATATGGGAATTATATTTATCTCTGGACTATAATGTCCATGATATGGTGTCTTTCTTGGAGAGACACTCTTGTGCCTCTTCAGGACATCCACACACACATTCACAGCAACCAGTCACTCTGTTAGGGATGGACATGATCCTTTGTCTATTTCTTTTGGACATAGACAACTAACAATATAAAATTGTTGTCACATGTACCCACACCTTAGTCATCACAACTACTGCCACATGTACGACATGTGGCACCGATACCATGTGTAGACCCATGTCTCAATTACTCTCAATCAATGCTATGGCTAAAACCTTGGGCACCAATGGGTCAACAATATAAAATTGTTGCCGCATTAGACCCAAATCTTAGTCATCACAACTGCTGCCACATGTACAACCATGTCTTAGTTTCTCAATCAACACTACGGCTAAAACCTTAGGCACCAATGGGTCAACAATATAAAATTGTTGCCGCATGAGACCCAAATCTTAGTCATCACAATTGCTGCCACATGTACAACCATGTCTTAGTTTCTCAATCAACACTATGGCTAAAACCTTAAGCACCAATGGGTCAAAACTCTAGCTAGACCCTGGTTCACTTATTGCACCATGGCTCAGATGAGTCCAAGCTAAGTGCCAAAAAGAGTAGGCTCTTTAGGTTCTTTGCGATGATGTGTACGTGCAAAGTGCAAATTATGCCTAATAAAGTGCCAAAAAGTGCCCAAGCATCCCTACAACCTATGCCCCACGCGTGCATGCACTGTGCTTCATACCTTCCTTGTGGAGATTTGAACTCAAGTTTTGCCAAGGCGAAAACCTCTTTTCTTATCACTAAGCCATATGAGAACTTTTAAGAAAGTTTCCATATGTAATATATTTATTTATTTTCTAAAATAATAATTTTATTTTTCTTAAAAATACAATATAAAGTACATGTTGTGAATTTTTTTCAAAATAAATGAACAATTTGTGGGATTCAGTTATGGCAATTGGATAGGGAAAGGGTGTTTATAAGTGTCTCTTGGTGGGTAATTGTTTCAAGAAAAAATAAACTCAAATGGTGGTGGAAAGTCACAGACTCACAGCCAAGTCAACAGACGTTATGAAAGGATGTGATTACTCAAGAAAGGGTGTGTCCGTTCAATTTGACTGAATGGACACATACAAGAGCCTCAAAGTGTCCTTTATACATCTATAAAATGCCCTCCATAGGTCATTCTGGAATCATCTCAACTTAATCTATCAAAGCCCTATGTTCTCCTCAAAAACCCTTCTCTCTACTTTCTAAGATAATCTTGTGGTGTTTGATCAAACTGTGGTTTTCTGCAAAATCTGTTTTTTTGGCCAAGTTTGGCCAAATAAGTGTGTTCTGAGTGTTCGGTGGGCGTTCTCCTTGATTTTGCAAGTAGAAGGACACCATTCTTGTGATCAAGAAGTGGCTTGACTTATCCTGAAAGCAGATTTTCTAGCAACCCTTCAAATCGGTTTTAACCATCAGTAGGGGGCAAATAATGGTAGCGCGGTTCAAGTCAACTACTACTTTCCCTACCTCAAATTCTAACAATTTATTACTAAAGAATCATCAAATGTAATCATCCAATGCCTCAGCATAGATAGAAGATCCAAGACGAGTATTCAAGGAAGTATAAAAACAAAGATCATGCCAGTGTTTTCAAGGGAGAGACTGGAACAAATGGTTTATAACATGCTCAAAGAGGGGTTACATACTTTACTAAATTACTATATCAGAAGAACATGATAAATTGATAATTCAAGCAGGATATACCGGTTCAACTTGAATTGCTTGCATGTTATCTGGACCAGATCCTTGAACTCTAAACAATGCAATCCCGTCTTCTGTGTATGTATCATCTGTCATTTCTTTCTCAGTTATGTAGTTCTTATAGCCAGAGCTGACACCACCCTGTGACGTTTCAAATTAATCAGTGCCTCATCACTCATCAGGAAAGATCTAAAGAAATTTCAGGAAATAACTTTCCAGCAGAACAGAAAAGAGCCATTTTTGCATAACAAATCTCAATACAAGAACAAACCTTAAACATGATAAAGCTCTGAAAGATTGAAAAGAACTGAATAGGTTCCTTCCCTTCAAAAATGCGAGCCTGTAAATGCATAACCAGAAATAATTTGGAAAGAACATGTAAATCATGTGAAAAAAAGGGGTTCTCAAATTTAAGACAAATATCTTAGTAAATTACCCGAACAGCCAGTAGTTTCAGAGATTCAACCATCTTGCTTGCAAGTGATATTGCTGCTTCCTTCTCTTCCTGCAATAAAGTCAGTGCAGTACACAATATCTTAGAAAGCACTGTTTCTTTCGCCAAGATGAACTAACTATTACAATGGTTTTTTTTTTTTTTTTTTAATTGGCGACTTGGACCAACTTTTGCGTTCCTGAGTTGAGTCACGATTGCAGTTGCATGGATGTTGCAATCGTAATACCTAAGTGGATTGAACTCACCCAAGCCTGAGTCAATTCGGAAGTAATCCATGATTATTATGGAGAACTCCATGCACATGCAGCCAACTATGTAAAGCCTAACATGTTTGCTTGATGACAGCAATGCTCATATTTCCTCATTAAAAAAAAATAATAAAAAAAAATTAACTAGGCAAATATATTGCTTATAAAGGAATACAAAGAGATGCCAAAGAGGCAAGTACCAAAGGGCAATCCAAACTCCCAACAACTGAGAAAAAATAATAGTGCAAAGTACAAGATACTAAAAGTAATATGAAAAAGGAGGTTGGTTCCACTACAACATTGTAGAATAAGCTTATTCTACAACACTTATTCACATGAATATAAAAGTTATTCGCCGGGGTGGAAATGTATTCACATATCGAAACTTATTCACCTACTTGTAAAAGTTATTCACCTGCCAGTGAGTGGCACATCTTGTTGTGTGTATGCCATCCAACCCTCAAATGAGCCCAACCATTATGGTGGGCATACACAAAAGTCCAGCCTATCCAATCATCAGGTGCACCACACCATAGAAAACAATCCTCGACCACCCAAAACCCTCCAAAACAGGTGGTGGCTCTTGCGGTGGTTGGATTGTCATAATTTTTGGGGCGTCCCACTTTCATGGTGGAACGACCCTGATGGACAGGTTGGATGCCGCACAAGCTATGGTGGGACCAACATGAAAAGTGTAGAAGAATAAGCTTATTCAACAAAGTTGTAGAGGAACTAGCCTATATGAAATTAGACCATAAGCATATCACCCAACTGCCACATGAAGACAAATACAGCAACAGAATATATCACAAAGTATAACAGTAAAAGATTGCCGAGTTAGTTCCTGATGAAAATAACATTACGCTCAGTTATAACTTTTACATTGAGCATAGAGGCTGTGCTCCAAACTTGAGGCACTCAAAGTTCAAACAGTCCTGACTGCAAACAAATACACAAGATGCAATAGTAAATATAAATTGCACAGTAAATTTCCTGACCTCGATGCTCTGGTTCCCAAACCAAGTGCCAACAAGATACTCCTCTTTATCTTCTCCAGGATATGTGTACTGAAAGATATAGCAATCTCCATTGTAAAATTTCGACTGCTCGGAAGATGGAATGAGAGTCTGTTCCTGGCCATTCACACGCCAAACCTGTGCATCCAAGCTGGAAACAGTAATAAGAAACTAGATATGGAATTTCATATACAACTGCAGTGCTGGTCTACGTTAATCCCTCAATTGCTATTTCCGCATCGTGACTAATATATGCAACGCCAGGTGATGCAGTTAATATGACAAAGCAGCAGATAAAAAGCTGTATCTAAAGAGAAAATGAAGAGTCATAACAGCACCTGCAGATTGCCAGTACAATCAATATACGGTTGAGGTTCTTTTTTTTCCGGAGCAGCTTTCAGGAGGCCCTTGACATCAAGGCCTTGGCGTTTCAGAAGTGCTGACAAATCAACCGGAATAGTAAATTATAAAAAGTAGTAGAAAACCAAGTTGTGGTCATAAAAAGAAGAAATGAGACCAAGTTGTGGTCATAAAAAGAATATATCATCATCATCATCGTTGTCATCATCTAAGCCTTATCCCAACTAACTAGGGTTGGCTACATGAATCCTTTTAAGCCATTCCACTCTAATCAAGGGCCATAACTTCAGTTAGACCATAGGTGATCAAGTCTTTTCACCTAGCTCTTTTTAAGAACCTTCAAGTTATACCAACTCACTCCTAACTGGCGTGGTTCTTGGTCTCCGTTGCACATGACCAAACCATCAAAGTCTACTTTCCTTCATCTTATTACCTATTGGTGCTACTCCTAAATTTCCTCAAAGGCAATCATTTATACATCTATCCTTCCTTGTCTTGCCACTCATCCATCTCAACATCCTCATTTCAGTTACACTTATCTCATGAACACGTTTTTCCTTAACGGAGAACTGTACATATGAAACTTTAGAATTACTGACCTGCAACTTTGCCTCTACCATCCTCAGATACAGCAGTTTCCGCTGTCTGTGGCCATGAATCGAATTTCGATTGGAACATGACTGTCTCAAATCCCTCAATAATGCGAATGAAGTGAGACTTCGCCCGGTCAGGGCCGCGGAGCAACTCCTGTGTGGTGGATTAAGATTATTATACTAAGAATAAAAGAATTGGACTGGAAACAAAAAAAGATTCAAAAGTAACTTTTGATAAGCAGGCTTTGGGTATTACTTCTACAACCACACCGGCACTTTTCCTCTCATCAAGAGAAGTATTTCTACCCATCCATACGAAAACTTCCAGCCCACAATCTAGCAGGTAGCATTTGTTTGTGTCCAACAATTCTCTTGTCAAGGAATCAGCCTCAATGGGTTCTGGTTGCCCTTTCTCGATGCTGGAAAGCCACAAGAAATTTCATCAGAATGAACTACGAAGAGTGTAGTACGCACAATCTGCTCCAAAGGATACTTTCATGAAACAAGAAGAATCCAAGCAAGGATGAGAGAAATGTTTGATAGCATATCCAAATGCTGCAGTTTCAAATATGAATTTGTGAATTTTTTATATATATACCAGAGAAGCTTTGCAGGAGCCTCTTCAGTTTGTGTATCCTTGTCTATGGCTGCCTTTTTTGGAAGTGGAGCAAAGCCACCAAAGAGACCCCAAAATTCTCCGGCTTCAACATCAGCCATCATCTTTCCATCCTCTATATAAATTGAACCAATAATCAAATCAAATAAAGTCATCATAAGCTGTTCGATTGCCTTGATCAGGGTTCTGGATGGATATGTAAAGTTGTAAACTTACCAACAACAGCTACCTCACATTTCCCATCATGATGGCTATCTTTGATGAACTGGACAACTTCTAGAGCTTTTCCCCTTTCTTGAATGGATGAGTTGGACCCATTGAACTGAAAAATCTTAGACTCGGTATCCAAAATGAAAATGTCATCGTGATTGAGTGAGGATCGAGCAAAAGGGACCTAATAAAAATGAACCGCCAACTCTATTAGATTTAGATAAATGAAGAATGTATCTTAGTCCTTGTAACATGATCAGCTAGATAACTTCAACTTGCCTCTTTCACATGGACGACATGTTTTCCTTTACAAACATACAAACGGGTCTTGTACTCATTAGCTTTGTGATGCTTGAACCCGGAAGCTGCGCCACCATCTTGAGGTATGATACATGGTTTGAAATATGACAGGAATTTCTCATTTTCATGGCCCTGTGCCTCACGGTACTGAACGGCACGTCCTCCAAGAGCTGCATCCAGTTCCACGGTCTTGATGGCTGCAGTTCCAGCTTCATCCTATTTATTTTAACAGATGAATTGTGAAGAAAAAAACATTTAATGAGTATTGCTACCATATCTTTTGCAGGAAAATCAGTTAATACAAATAAAAGATTAAACAAATCACCTGACTAGTATCTTTACCGAGCCAGTAATGGATATCATGATGAAAAGCACCGCTTTTTAAGCCAGTTGTCTGCACAGAGAATTTTTTAATATATATAGAAACTAGATAAAAATGAAATTTTAATTAACAATTAAATGCCAACTGAGACGAACACATGAGAATGTACTCATCTTGAAGTTCATATAAGCACATTATTCCAGAGGGCATGTTAGGCTACATTTATAGTAAGAAAGAAAACGCTCACTTTTCTTTTTATATGAATGAAGTGCTAATGATAATGCACTGTTGAACTTGAACCTATTTCTTGAATCAAGTCTTCACGATGATGAAAACACCAGTACCAATGAGTCAATGACTAGCATGCAATTAAACTGATTATGCAGGCATCCTTAACCCATATTTGTGAGAGATTTATGAAGCAAAGAGAAATCAAAAGGCTGGTGGGAGTATCTTTGGGAAACTAAATAAGAAAAGCGATAGTGTACCTTTAAAATCACATATGAATCTCCAGTGAAAAACTTCCCATATGAAGTCGTTGGGATGGGGACCGGATGAAAGTTTTCAATGCGCCATATCTCCAATCCACTATGCTTTGTCAAGGACTACACAAAACATAAATGAAAACCAACAGAACTATTGAAATTTGGAATTGCAAATTCTGTTACTACAAGGAGATAACAACAGCAGAGGCTTCTCAGAGTTCAACTCTCACTGAATATTCATGGCACATTTAGTGTTGTGCAAAACAATGAAACATCACTAAAAGGCACATTCATAGAGAGATCATTTTAAGAAATTAATCATGTACAGAGAAGAGGTACATGCTGCATAGCAGCTTAGTGAAGTTTAATTGAAAACCATTTACTGGCAAGAAGAAATGAATTCTTGAGGCAGAGGAAAAAAAATCCAATAAAATCTATTGAATATTAAAGAAATTTATATGATGAAGGATACGCTTTCTGTCCAGCTCCCTGGAAAGCAGGATCCAAATCTCTCATGGAAACAGACATTTTGTTCTTTGGGTTTTAAGGAACTAGGCTCTCTCTATCTCTCTCCACCTTGGCAGGAAGACGAAGTAGAATTGCCCTGCAATGCAATTTTTATAGGTAATAATTCAGGATAACTATCAATAAAGTTCCATTGATTTACATTCAATAAAAATGTACGGAAGTATAGGAATTCAACCAGGGAAGTAATGCCATATAAACACACTCATTACATAAATATGCTTTCTTTAATCGATTATTCTAGCCTATTTGGATTGGTGGAAAATGAGATTCAACGGAGGAAAGAAAACTGATTTCCTCTGGTGTGACAGTTCCCCTTGTCTGTGAAAGCTAAGAGGGTGAAGAATTGGTTTTCATTTCCTCATATCTCCTTAGAAAAGGGTCATTTCACTTTCTTCTCTAGAACCTAGAAAATGGAGATTTTCACCTTTTTCGAAAGACAACTCTGACTTTTTAACCATTCCACATTATGCTCAAAGCATGTGTGTTAAAAACAAACATGTATCAACAAAGTTACAGGTAGTGTGCTCCCACCTTTTGGGGAAAAAAAAGTTATGTAAGGATTCTTATCCGTAGATTTCCTTTTCCATAGTTTTCTTCAAATGTGATGTTTTCCTTTCTTTATCTACCTTTTGGTTTCCACCAATCGAAACAGGCCCTAAATGAAATTCAAATCACAGCTCTCTAAATAGCCGTTGAACTATGGGACTTTTAGACTTCTGCACTATAAGAGGCAAGCAATGTTTAAAACAAGGGTTGAAAATCAGTTTCAGTGTACCCTATCAGTCACCACTGAAAGCAGTACATATCTGGTTGTATCCGGCTGATACTACCATATTGTCCACGGACGAAACCGCTGATACTCCAATGCCTTGTTTTGAAAAGAAGGCGGGTTCTAAAGGTTTTCCAAGCACTTGTTCTGAAAGACGAATTGACTATTCATCACGATTGAAGAGGAGGAAGGGGGCAGCTATAGACAGTCAGTATGATATTTGTACCGATAATCCAATATGCACATTTTAAGAAACAAATGTGAGAAAGGATTGTGCTCAAAGTCAATATTCAGAGTCGCATCATTGCTTTGTTGTGCACTATGATTCATTGTCACAGAAGTCCTATGCAGTTCCTTCCTTACCGTATACATGGCAAATATGTATGTGATCGGGGATGTTGATCTGGTGTGCCACCACAGGGATGGGCTACCAACTGAATTCTCAGTGATTGGACAACTCTGACCACCCATTTGTTGTGAGCTTTGCATGTTGAGAGTATGGTTGGCTGATTTGTAGCAAACAGTCACATTTTCAGGCCACAGATCAGATGGCTACTACCGACCAGTCCCCTGGATTATAGGGATATGGCCCATCCATTTGTTATACTACAAAATCAATGGTCCCGATCACCTTGCGCTAGTGCCACATGGACAATAGAGATGTCAAGGGACTTGGTATGGTTGTATTCAGTGGATAAAACAAATAAAAAATGTATGTATTTGACAGAAGATATACACATGAGAAATACAAACATCGAACTTTCCAAAGGGAATAATACCCAACAATCACAAGGCAAAATCATCAAATCAAAGCCAATTTGCAATCTTTTCACAAAAGGAATTTCATGGAAAATTCAAAAGTTCCTAAAGTCGAGATTAGGAACATGCATTGAAAGAACCATCTCAGATTCACCTCATTAGCAACAAAACATGGAATTGGAAACAAAGCAAGAATCAAAGAAGAATAAAAAAGCAAAATAGGCAAATTTCCAAATCCTGAAATTGGAATTTCAGAAAAATGCAAAACAGTGTAACAGAATCTCTAGCAGCACTAATTCAATCCTAAAGCAACCCCACCAGGAAACATCAAGACTGTCAATCCCAAACAATCACAACCGCTCAATTACACATGGATCGAAACCTCAATTACACATGAATCGAAACGACTTTCCTGTTGAACCCCTTTGTGTCTGTATGAATCTCTGACCGCGCGGAATCTCCTCCAACCAATCACATTCCCACACAATGTACAGAAACACGCCACTTCATCTAACCAATCAACGTCCCAAAACCCCAAAATTCCTCCACTTCAAAAAAAAAAAAAAAAAAACTTTTTCCTCAAATTTAAAAATAGAGATAACTGAATTAAAATTCTCACCAAATCCCAATATTTCAATTTCAGAAAATGCAATAATCTACTAGCACCACAACAGAATCTCTATCAGCACCAATTCAATTCAAAACCAATCCCATCCAGAAACATCAAAACCGTCCGGCCCAAAACAATCACCACCGCTGAATTATGCATCCACCAATCCATCACATTGCCATTCATTTAACCAATCAGCATCTCAAAACCCCAAAATTTCTCCACTTCCCATATGAAAAAAAGAAAAGAAAAACTATTTCCATGAATTTGAAAATACAGATAACTGAATAGAAATTCTCTTAAAATAAATGAAAAAAAAAAAAAAACAGAGAGAGAGAGAGAGAGATTCGTTCTTGCCATGGGATCCAACCTGAAAAATGCAGCAGTGTCGACCTCCGAAAGAAGCAAGAATCAATCCAGAAGGAGTAGAGACTCTAGAAATGAAATCCAGCAGAAGCAAGAAAAAAGATTCAGAGAGAGAGAGAGAGCGCTAATCACACTAACGGAAGCAAATGCAGCTGGAAATAAAACTGAAATTAAAATCTCTGTAATTTTCAATTATTACATTAATAGTCTTAATTAATAACATAATCTCGCAATCTGAATAATCTCATATTCGAACAGACAGAGAGAGATGGAGAAAGAGAAAAGAAGAGAAGGGTAGAATAGTAATTTCCCTTTTCTCGACGGAGAGAGAGACGAGTTCAAAAAAGCCCTAGACAAAAGCGGAGGGCCGACTGCTGATTAGCGGGTTGTGTTTCGATTTCGGGTCTGGAAAACCGGCGAAGGGAGAGCAACGGTTTTTTGCTATAAATGAGAACTGAAAACTTACTACCTTCTGGATGCTGAATTAATATCCAGCTCCATTTTTCTGAAATTTAGTACCATTTATATAAAATCTGATCCATGTGATCTGTATATCACACTATTAAAATCCTCTAAATAAAAAATCAGTCCGATTTAATTACATTAGAATTCCCTAAATGTACAATCGATTTTATAAATTTTCATGAAACCGTGGCTACTATGATGAACAGATAAAATATTATTTTTAATTAGTATGATATATTGTCAGAAATAAATTTTTAATGGGTCAGATTTTATTCATATCTAGAAATATAGTGGAAAATTAGGGATGTATAATAACCTTTGATACAGTCGAATGTAATTATCAGGGATTCAGATGATGGCGCGCAAGAGAGAGTAGGCTAACTTAATATGAAGCACTGTTTTTCCCGCCAAATTTTCATATTGTAGTAGATCCGACCCTTGAGAAACTTGGACCCCACCATGAAGATCACCTTGGTTGAAATCAGATGCATCGATTAATTAGATGGGCCACACATGTGATTTTAGTCGTTCCAATGGTCTGGCCTGCTTGATTAGTAGACTAACCTAATTTTTGGGCCATATGATATTCATGGTGGGATCCACTGTTTTCATGGAATGGATGTTACATGCAACTTACAAATTGCCTGGAAACATAGGACGCTGCATGCTAAGTTTCAAAATTAAAAGACGAATGATCATATACATCCCTTACTTTCATGCTAATACGTCACGTAATTAGAAAAT